>NC_041046.1:15086961-15386961 GCF_900634775.1 Gouania willdenowi | reverse complement strand
AATTGTGCAAATCAACAGGTCACAGATTTCACAAGATAATTTTTTTGTTTGAAAAAGCCTTTACACAGGCTATTTTTATTTATTCATTTAAGTGATATAGTTTAATTTGGTTGCTGTAATGTAACTAGGATATTCAATTACAAAGGTTTCCAACTGTAACTGTAAAAGTGAAACTTTCTGAAATAAAACTACAAATAAGTTGGCATCAGTCTAAAAAACAAAGAGCGACAGACCAGGTAGATAAACTAAATAAAACAAACTCTAACCCTGGAACAGTCATGTGACAAATTAATCAACAGTTCTTGTTGAGAAATATTATTATTATTTTGGATACAGTGGAAACAGAAACTTTAAAAAATAGTTATATTGTGAACCTGTTTATATTGTAGGGAACATATTATATACATAAATGTAATTGGAGTCTAAAGCCACAAAAAAAAACCACCACATTAAAAAGAAAATAGACTAAGACCTCTTTACAGTTATTTGACTCATTCTGCGCTAGTGCAACTTGCAGCTATGATGCACTGGTGAAAACATAATCTAAAATGGAGGCGGCCCGGACTACAGCCGACGCTATGTAATAACAGCCTTAAAAGACATGGATATAATGAAAAGAGTGGATGGACGGAGGCATAAACATGCAGACTTTCACACGGACACACACAAACTTATTAAACACACACGAGCCTCGGTAAACGGAACAGGCTTCACCGGACGGCAGGCACTAGGACCCAGAGGCGGAGTAAATGTTTCCCCGCACAGGCTGTAATATCACCAGTTTATCATTTTACCAGTTGTTAGAGCTACTGTCTTTACCAGGGAGATAATATTTATTCCTGGTGATTGTTTTCTGGAGTTTTACTGGGATTTTTACCAGTGATTAGTTCATATCTCCCTTGCGTTCTGCGGTCCAAACTGAAACCGTAGCCAGACACACACACACACACACACGCACACACGAGTGTGTCATGCACATCACTCAGTCACATTAAGGAAGGTTGCGGTCATCATACGAGGTGGATTAAAGCATGAATGAAGGATTGTTTTATCCAGTTCTTCTCCTTGTTATTATCACATTATCAAAATGTTTTAAAAAAGCAGGAATTAGTGCTTGTCTCCAACGGTCTTGAGGGAAAATCCCGAGTCCGGTCAGCGCGAGTCCGAGACAAGGCCGAGTCAAAATGCTTCAGAGTCCGAGACGAAGACCGAGAACTTTAAAATTTGGTCTCGAGACTGGTCTCGACTACTACAACACTACCTCGATGACCCCGTCAGAATTCATCCAACACAGCAAAGCTGCAGATTCAGATGGCTTTAACGAGAACATCTCCTGTCATACAGCTTCAGCAGCCACCCCCTCTCTACTTCTCCCTGCTCCCTGACTGGAGTTTGTTAATTCTGTCATTTGCAGAGACACTTGACAAAGGTCACTGTCTGTGTATTTTTTATTAACAACCCATCGGCGCTCACTCATCTGCTGGATAATGAGAACCATTGCGTCGGCAGATCTGGAGAAACATTTTTGGTGTCAGCAAATGTTGCAGCTTGATGGCATATGAATGTAATTTATCAGTGTGTTTATGTTGCTGGTTTAGGAGGACATTTTTATGCCTCACTAGTGCAGGGATGCTGTGTCAGTGCATAATGACATTGTCACTTGCAATAACGGACGGATTTGGTATTTGTGGCATTGTCTCACAAAGCAGCTCTGCTGAGTTTGTGAACTTGTGAACTTATTGTTTTCTCTCTATAAGATAACTTTTTATTATGAAAGTGCTGTGTTTGCATGACAATGAACTGGTGGAAGACAAACTGAAATATCTTTCTACTCCTTCGAAAAACTTGCAAATACGTTTCAATCTAAAGACCATCTCTATGAAATGTATTGAACCAAAATGTGTGTAGGTTCAAACACCAGGGGCCCATGGGTTCGTCACTTGACACACTCATGCTGTCCAGTATATCCATACTTCAAACACTATGCCGACGTGCTTCACTAACACATCATGTCTGCGAGGGATAGGACACGTTTATGGCAGTACTAAAAGAAATCCGGCTGCACCTCTATGTTTGATCCTTCCAGGGAGAAGGATAAAAAGGGTAACACTTTAATCAGTTTAGTACTTTTTGTTGTTTTCCTTCTCTCTCCTCTTCAATAGACTTAACAGCATTGAAACAAAGCATTGTCATCCTAATTTCACCTTTTAACCCCTATTCCCCTGCAGATTTAGAGTTTCCTAAAGCTTTGTCATCACTGAATTTTACAAGCATTTCTCCTTTGTCGTGGGCCAAACTGTGATGACAATTATCATTACAGACATTGATGGCTACAAAGCAAAAGGAGAGTCCTTAAAAACAATGAAAAAAGTCCTCCAAAAAAAAGAAAAATCAGTCTGTTTGGGCCGGAGAAGGCACTATTCAATGTAGTATTTCAAGTTGTGTAAATCTTTATTTAATCCTCGGGCACCCTTGGGGACCAAACATGTATCTTCTGCTTATTCAGTGTTTTAAATTCTCAATATCTCATTCAGTTTTAAGACTAATTGTATGAACCTTGTCCAGGAGTTTTCTTTTATTATCCTGTTCATAATTCCACGATTACAGTAGTCCCTCGCTATAACGCGGTTCACCTTTTGTGGCCTCGGTGTTTCACGGATTTTTTTACAGTGCAATTTTGGATGCATTTTTTTTACAACGTATGAACCAGCATTGTGTTCTGCGTCCTGATTTGTTAATGCTGCTTTCACCCACCAGCGAGACATCCAACTTGGTGAGTTTCACTGCCTGCTGAAGTGAGGAGCTGCGTTCCTTTTTCTCCTCTCATAAACATAAACCACCAGTGAAAAAAGCTGGTGTGATTAGCGGCTAATGTTATGCTAGCTCAGTGCTACAGAGAGAACTTTTACCTGCTACTACCACCTCCTCGCTGATTCTCCTCCACGCCAAATCCTTCCTAGTCCAGTCCCGGTTATAAAGGCCGTGTCATACAGCTCCAAGTGGTCACACAGCTTCTACTCCATGGTTGATTGGGTGAACAGACCAGTGTCCGTGTTGATGGTCTGACGTCATCGTCAACAAAGACTCGAATGCGTTCGGCATCAATGTGTTTAAACAAGAGAGAAATATTAATTCTTGTCTGAGAAAAGTGTATAAGGTGTGTGGTGTGGGGTTTTACAACCTTAAAACATGTATAATAATAGTAAAAAATAAAGCTGATTACTTCGTGGATTTCGCCTATTGCGGGTTATTTTTAGAGCGTAACCCCCGCGATAAACGATGGACTACTGTGCTTTTATTGGAAGATGTTTAGGACAGGAGTTTTTATCTGAGAATATATTTTGTTTGTATGTGGTAATGTATGTAATGTTGTGGTACCTAAGCTGAAAAAGTGTAGGTTATTTCAATAAATGCTCAAAGACTCAAAATCAATGTTCCTATCAATTACTGACCTAGTCAAGGCTGTAATAACTTCATACCAAATATTTCATTTTGCACCTTATTTTTGAAAAAAATGTTTTTTTTATGACAAAAAGGGCATACAAAAATAAAATGTATAAAAATATAAAGAAAAACTTTATATTTATGGTTAGGTAAGTTGTTGAAAAGATCTGATGTGAAATTTTTTTTAATATATGACATTTTGAAGACACTTTTATGAAGGGTACCAATTTGGTATAAGCTCAGTGTAGGTTTAAAAAAAATGCTCATAACTCTAAAAGTAATAATGTCTCAAAATCAATGTTCCTATTAATTATTGACCTAGTCAAGGCTGTAATAACTTCATATCAAATGTTCCACTTTGCACATTATTTTTGAAGAAAATGCATATTTTGTGTATGTCTGATGAAGGACGGTCAGCCCGAAACGTCACGGTTTTTTGGTGTAAATTAAAAGTGAAATTGGGAGCTAACCACGCAGTTGTGCTGACCTTTTTTCTTAGCATATTTTGTGTTTTTCTCATTAAAAAAATGTTTTTATGACAGAAAGGGCATAAAAACATAAAGAAAGATACAGAAATATAATGAAAACTTTATATCTATGGTTAGGTCTGGAGTTGTTAAAGAGATCTGATTAGAACAAAGTGGGAAAAAAATATTTATATATATGACATTTTGAAGACACTTTTATGAAGGGTATCATTTTGGTACCTAAGCTCAAAGAGTGTAACTTTTTTTAAAGGTGCCCCAAGAGTTGAGCACGGCAGCAAGAATAAGTTCTTAAATGGCGTATTATAATTGGAACGCTTACGCTAGCTTTAGATCAGAACTCTTTTAACTCTTAGCCTTTATGCATCTGAGGTTTCCCATACCAATTGTGTTCATAGTCTGCATTCTTCATCAGTTTTGTCACTCCTGTGAGGTGGCTCCTCTACTGCTGCACCATCCTATCAGAACCAGACCAAATGGACAATTATCACTTTTTCAAACCAATGGTTCTTACTTCCTTGCAACCGCAAAGCGATGATAGTTTAAAAATGTGGGAATAATCATAAAATGTGGAAACCCAATAATCCTTTACAAAGTGTACAATAGAAAACAGAAGATTCATAAATCTTCCCTTTGGTTTAAGACTAAATAGATATATTTTGTTGCTTACTTGCTATTGCCAGATTTGACCGATAGCTCATTTTTATCCCCAATAGTCATTTCATATCCAGGAAATATGCACACAGTCACAGTCAATGATGCTTTCAAATGAGAAAAAAGAACCTCAAATACTTGTAAACCAAAACATTTGTCTATCGTCCAGTAATGACAGTGTCAGAACACGACCCCAAGGTTCCTTTTGGGCTTCAGTTCTGAAGTCTGAAAGCTGACAGATACATGAAAGAAAACAATTGAAAAGAAACCTCATTATAGCTTCATGAAAACCACTGCTGCCCCTCATAGCCAAGACTGCTGGAACGATTGGGATCTCCTAACCTCAACTGGATGACAGGTTCCAGTGGTGGACTCTTGAACAAACACAATGTTTTTGTAAAAGGGTGTAACTTCCATGTTTTATCACCAGAAACCCCACAGCTCCTGCAGTCTATCAATCTACACATCATTAGCTGTGAGATCAAACCAAAAAAAGATCTGGTAAAACGCGTAACTACGGTATGAGTCAGCTGTTAAAGTAGGATTTAAGGATTATGTGCCTTCTTTCATGGCTGTTTTCGTCATGCTACTATTACCTCACAACTGATCCATACAAACCATACATGTCCATCTCAATTTTATTTGATTTTATTTTTAAACTTCTCTTGCTCCTTGATGAATGTATGTATTTGTAAGTGCTGTTTAAAAAAATAAATAAATAAAATAAAATAACCCAACGACCTAAAAGCATTAGCCTTTTACAAAGGATACAGAGTTTCAGATAATTATCTCCACTCACAGAAAGAACAGCACCAGGAATCCTGTCAGGCAATCACAATCATAAAGTGCAAAGGTTATTACCAATAACTCTAACAGAAAGTAACTGAGCATGTTTGTTATCTCAATGTTATAAAGTTATGATTAAATGATTGAGAAAAAAGTTAACTATATCCAGAAATGATCATTTTTCGAACAATATTTTTGTCTTTAATCATTAGCATTTACAAAGAAAGAGTTATTCAGGGAATTTTAACACTTTTCACGTTTTCATTGTGTTTATTGGTGCAAACAAGTTGGAGCATGTGCTTTTTTTTCTGTCAAGTGTTCATAAATCAACAAAATTCATTCTATGCCTTTGAAATAATATTTGACATTTTATTTCTTGTTTGGATAATTCCCTTTTCCACACAAAAATCAAGCAAAAACACCCGACCACAGTCAAAAATTGTTTGCATTTTCTTTTAATAAACAATACCTGTGCAAATTAGAGGTGTAAAATTTAATATAGGTTTCATAATATGAAACACTCACAATACAATCCTCCGATGGCTCTCTTTTCTGTTTCAGGTGTCTTGATGCTGGAGCTGGCGGTTCCTGATCAATGGTTCACGGCTCAACGAGTCTGGGACACTCTTGTGGTCTATTCTTCTATCCTATTCTGTTTGCCCTTCTGTTCACTAACCCCAACCAGTCGAAGCGAATGGCTGCCACCTCTGAACCTCGTTCTGCTGGAAATTTCTTCCTATAAAATCGAGAGACTTGTCGCTAAATGCTTGTTCATGTGGATCTTGTTGGGTTCTTTCTTTCTTACTATGGACTCTTTTTTTTGTTAAGCGCTTTGAGATGACTTTGTTGTAAATTGCGCTATATAAATAAAGTTGAATTGAATTGGATATTAAAAAAAATAAAACGCTCCCAATAAAGAGTAACAAATGTAAAACAAATCTCTGTTGATGTAAAACTATTTGACTGCAAAAGTTGGAGACAGTATGTGGGAGTGTTTTGCTTCACAAATAAAGAATAAAAACAAATGTAACAATCTAAGGTGTTATTATTATTATTATTATTATTATTATTATTATTATTATTATTATTATTATTATTATTATTATATAATTTCTTAAACATGAAAATTTGGAAGCTTTTGTCTTGGAGCCTTTCCACTTTGGATTTTCCATTCATTAGCTGCCTCTTTCAGTACTGCAGTAATGTTTTGGCCTGTGTGTGATTCAAATGTCACTCATGTACATAGCTTTTCATTTCCCAATCATCGTCTCAATGCTGTGGGCTGTGACTGTTATGCAGCTTTGAGTAGCATGTGAAATCCAACCGTCTGAAGTTACTGCAACTCTCTCGGCCTTCTCCATGGCGTCTTTTACTTTAGCGGACCAAGTACAGTCACAATGAAGTGCAGAGGATACAGTATCTGTGAAATGTGTGCAGACAGACCCTAAAGCCCGATTCATGCGGCTGTGTAGGGATCCATGTGTCGACACAGGGAGCCGCGCGTCATTGAGACAGAAACAAAAAACACACCTGAGAGTGAACTGCTTTCACTGTTTTCACCATGGTCCGTCTCAATCTCTGCTTAGAAGATGTTTTAGTGCTCAGATGTGTTGAAATACGGCCGCCCCGTGAACACTTTGGCCCGTTTCCAGACAAGCGCACGCTGACCTCTGTGTTTGCTCGTTCGCTGGTTCAGCTGCGTTGTTTTTGCGGCGCATAGATAGATAGATACTTTATTGATCCTTTACATGAAATTATGCTGTTACAGCAGCTCACATAACAGGAAAACATCAAATCCATACATACATCTGTCATTCACATATATACATGAATAAATAAAAAAGTTCATAAAGAGTGTGAATGCACTTGAAGAGTCTAATAGCAGACAAAGGCCCTCCTTAAGCGCTCAGACTTGCACTTTGGTGCCATCAGTCTGTGACTGAAGGTGCCTCCAGGGCATGAAGGGGGTGGGAGGAGTTACTCATGATGACCCTGAGCTTTGAGAACATCCTCCCCTCTGCCATCTTGGACTGGTGCTAGCTCAGTGCCGACGACAGACCCTGCTTTCTTAATAAGCTTATCCAGCCTGTTCTTGACGGCAGACCAAAGGCCCTCTCCCAAGCAGACTATCGCAAAAAACAGGGCGCTGGCCAATACTGTGTGGTACACGTTTCTGAGCAGGGATGGACAGATGTGGAAAGACTGCAGTTGCCTCAGGAAATACAGTCTGCTTTGTCTCTTTCAATACACAGACACTGCATGGCTCGTCCAATTTGTCATCCATCTGCACACCAAAGTTTCTATTGCTGGAAACTATTTCCACCTTGGTGCCTTTGATGATAATGTTGGATCTGGCTCACCCACTTGTTGCACCACACTCACATATCCAACCCTTGGGGGGCTGGTTGGTGGGGCTGGGGCAGCGGGTGGAGGGGGCCGTCGCCTATGCTACTAGGTAGTGGTGCGGGGACAATACTCCCACCTTTGGGTGCCCTACTAATCCCTCCAATTTTAATTACACCTCAACACACCACCCCCCGAAGGGTGGGACCACCACATCCACCCTCCGGAGCAATTGCACCACATACACATATATACACCATCCATCCACCTTTTTTAATAGCACTTCATACATTCACTAAACACACACATTCACTCAGGGGATAGGGAACAGGGCGGTGGGTAGCCTCACAGATTTTGGCCTGTTGGGCTGGGCCGCCGTGTAGAGATCGGGAGGGTGCGGTCAGGCGTGGTGGGTCTCTGGGGGGCATGGAGGGGTGTTGCTGGGGGCTCTCTTTGTGGGGTCTCACCCGGCGGTGCCGGCCTGGTGGGGCGTGGGGGTGTCCCTTCCCTACGGGTGGGGCTTGGTGCTTGTCTCGTCTCCTGGTTGCCTTGGGGGCGCGCCTTGGGGGCGCGCCTCGCGGCGTGTGGGTCCGGGGCGGCCTACAGCACTGGTGTGGGGGGTGGGCGCGCTGGGGGGTGCTGGCTTGTACACCTGGGGGTTTGGCCCGGGGGCTCGCCCTTGTGGGTGCCTTGTCCTGCGGTGGTGCCCTTGGAGTCCGGCGGGCCTGGCTGGCTGGCTGGCTGGGCCGGTCCTGGCGGGGGTCTTCCAGCCCACACCTGCCTGGTTCCTTTCTGCTGTAGCTGTTGCTCCAGGACTAGGGGAGTGGTGGCCTAGTGGTTAAAGACGCTGGGCTTGTAATCGGAGGGTTGCCGGTTCAAGCCTCACCTGGGCCGTCACTGTGGGATGTTGAGCAAGTCCCTTAACCCCGAACTGCTCCCCAGGCGCCGCAAAAATGGCTGCCCACTGCTCCTCACGGATGCAGAGGAGGAATTCCATTAATGTACTAACATTACATGGCCAATTAAAGGCGAAAGCCCCAATTTAATCTTAATCTTTCAGGTTGCTGGTAATCCATGGTTTGTTGTTAAAATAGCAGTTGATTTCTTTGGAGGGCATCATATTTTCCTAAATCTCACAGAAAGCATCCCAATCTGTTGTCTCAAAACAACACTTCAGTGCTTCAACTACCTCAGGATTCCAACATCTGGATGTTTTGGTGGTGACAGGCAGCCTTTTGACAGCTGGCAGGTTGGAGGGAGCTTGGTGAACCATGTCGTGATCTGATTGACCAAGAGTACAGTACATTTTTACACATTTTTGACATTACAGTAAAACGGGTTTAAAGTTTTATTCCCTCGTATTGTACAGTCCACACATTGTTTAAATGTGGGCAAAGTCTTAGTCAAAGAGACATGATTCGAATCTTCTGACACAAAAACAAATGCATCGGAGTACTTTTCCTGAATCCCGTGATAGTCACATGAACCACGTCACTGGCCGTTTCCGCATACGTTGACAGGGGGATGTAAACAACAATGGCTATCACCATGTGAATTCCCTTGGCAGGTAATAAGGTCTTATACTCACTGCCAAGAGTTCAATGTCTTTGTTACATGTTTGCTCCTTGATGGTTATGTGCTTAGGGCTACACCACTTGTTGTTGACAAGAAGCATTAGACCTCCTCCTTTCTGCTTTCTGGTCCTAGTTGTGTCCTGGTCTGTCCGTATTGCACTGAAGCTGGTGAAAGTGATCAGAGAGTCTGGGGTGTTTTTCGTGAGCCAGGTCTCAGTCAAACATATAAGGCTACTCCCCCAATACACTTTCTGGCTCCGTACAAGCTTCTCTAGGTCCTTCATTTTGCTGGTCAGACATGGAACATTTCCCATGGTGATAGAGGGTAGTGCTGGTTTGTAGCTCTCTCATTCCTCTTCAATCCTGCATGCATCCCCCAATGTCTTACTCATAGAAGCGCCTTTGGGATATCAAGCCTTATGCCAAATTTGGAGGCAATGGCAGGGCTAAGCAGTTCCTGCTGTGAGTATTCCAGAACTGCAGTGTTTTCTTTGCATATCCCCTACCTCGTATGTGTTCTTTGGCATATAATAACAAACAGTCCACCGCATGGTTTAAAATGATTTACAAGTCAATGGACAAAAAGACTCTCGAAAACGTTCAATACATGGCAAACAACATGTACGGAGCTGCACGCAACAGGCTGCAGCCTCAGCGGCGCCATTTTGAGACCAGCAGCATCACTACAAACAACCGACTTAGTGGACGAAAAATCCGCATTGTCCTCCATCATGTAAACATTGTAGTATTGCTGCTATGGGAAGCGGGAGGGTCAAATGAGCTCCTGCGCTTTTAAAAAAAACTTTTTAACTTGATTTTATTTTGTACACCTTTGATTTTTTAATACAGTAGCTATATCAGGTATGAGCTAAGTAGTCATGAGCTTATTTTCTTATTTAAAATGATCAATTTTAACTTTCAAGTAATCTGTGAGGAAACACTGAGTGGAAAACATTTTGTTATGCCTCATCAAAACTCATACTTACTTACATACTGGCAAAGTATGTTTGAAAAATCTCAATCCAAAGTGACCAAAACACCACTTCACCTTTACTAAAGTACTAAATATATATTAAGGATTTTTTTTAAATTAATAAATAATGGCAAAACGATGACAGAGCTCAGGTACTACATTCTGAGGTACCCCAACATTCAGTCGGCACTGAAAACCACTTTACATCACTTATTTGTTCATGTACATTTGGAAAATGATGTGTCAGATTCACACATCAGGCCGTGAGTTTTTTTCCTGTATGGACTGCATAGATATTAGTTGTTGCAGGTTATTATAAGTCCAACGTATGTCTCTTGCTGAATTTTTGTCATTAAAGAGGCTTTGATCAAAAACTTTTCCAGATTGCTGCATCACAGTATCACATTACAGTTATTTCAAAGTGTGAAAGCACAGATGCTTACAAACTAACCAGGACACAAGTGAATGCAATTTTAAACATCACATCTGATATAATTGGTTCACCATTTGGTGTATCTCAGTGATTAAGCATGAAACTTTTCTGCAATCTTCCTACAAAAGATTTTAAAAACCTTTGTAGTTATTTTCTTTTCTTTTCTTTTTTTTTTTTTTAAATACGTGAACACATTTAGCATAAGCTGTCAAAGTTTCCTCTGAGACTATGAAAAAAAAATCCTACAACCAATCCTCTCTGGACCCATGCAGATTATACCTGTGTCAGAACGCCTGACACATCCTCACAAGTCCTTCACAAGAGTAAGTTCTGCCTAACTGTGTGATTTCAAAGAATTACACCACAAGCTGTGATAGTACACACTTCTGCCAGTGTAAGTGAGGAATCTTTACAAATAGGCCTTCAGCATCCCAGGAGATGTCCCCATCTCCATGAAGGAAAGGTAACACAGAGGACAAACCAAATCACATCCTGCATGCAGCTGCCTCTCTAAAGTATATTTTTAGCTCTTCGCTTGCATTTAGAAAGTTTAAAATCCCTTCTAAGAATGATAAACATCTTTGATCTCCTTCTGAGGCCTAATGCAAACAGATAATTATGTTTACTTTCTCTGCCTATTGATATGTACTGTACATGCTATTCCTACGAACAGAACAGACAGTATCAAAGGTAAGCCTGCTCTTACAAGGATGCTTTGTTACTGTTCTCTTGTCTGCAATTTGTCAGTGTGATATTTATACTCACTTTGATATGTGCAACACCACTAATGTGAAAATTAAAAGTTAATTATTCTTATGATTGAGAGTGATTTATTAATATTCCAGTTATTGCCTTTCTTTGTTCACACAGTTGTAGGAGGAAGGCTCACATGAAGATTATCTCACTCTTTCTCTGCCAACACTTGCCTGCCTGTGTTCTCCTGTTTGACTATGAAATTAACTTCAGCTAATGTCAAGTGCCATTTTGAGTAATATTGTCTTTAAAAAAACATAAATAATTGATAAAGAAGGGAAAACAAAGTAATTAAATTGATGACAGCCATTAAAATGTAATATAAGATGCAAAGCAATCATTTTACCCCTGACTGCCATTCAGGTGGGCACTCCGCCCCCCAACCCCCTTCCTTTGGTCTGGTGCATGCTAGTCAGCCATCAGCAACAATAAGCCAAGTTGCTGCAGGGGTGACAGTGTTGATAGCAACAGTGTAGTATCAGACTAATTAACCATACAGCAGTGCTAATTTCATTGACTAAATATTTTTGTCACTAATATATTTATGCAGACGAAAACTAAACAAAAACAAAAAAGCAGTCATTGATTGAGACTAAAAGAATGACTAAAATGATTGACATTATCGTCAACAAATAAAGGATGAGATGAAAATAGACGAAAATCCAATCAGAAGACGGGAGAGATGTAGCCTGGAGTCCATCCTAGTCTCCTTGTATTATTCATACAGGTGATTAGTCTGGAAGCGTTGACCAGACGTTTGAGTTCTGGTCGCTGAGCGGGGCCGGACAAACACGCACAGAGTAACCAATCAAATAAGAGGACCTGATGACAATAGCGCGACAAGCGTAGTGGTTTTTCCCTAAACAGAGCCAAGCAGACAAAAACAGCGTGTAGTACGGTACAGACTTACGATTTTAAAGCCTTTTCTTGTTGTGGTTCAACAATATATCCAGGTCTTTTAAAACAGAG
The DNA here is from genome assembly GCF_900634775.1 of Gouania willdenowi. Lineage (NCBI taxonomy): Eukaryota > Metazoa > Chordata > Actinopteri > Blenniiformes > Gobiesocidae > Gouania > Gouania willdenowi. Next base: position 15,374,547 of record NC_041046.1, on the reverse strand, counting down.
CAGAGCGAAGCTGCGAAGGTCTCGTCCATGATTGTTTTGATACTGCTTTACGCAGGGGTCACAGGAGATATGATGTTTTTTCCTGTTCGGCTCTCATTGGCTCAACCAACTATTGCACAGTTTTGTTTGCATTATTATAAGGGAAGGATACCATTTCAAACTTGACAGTCTGTGTTATTCAATACTGCTTTTGTATTGAAATAAAGACACAGTTGTGTTGAAATAAAGTTTAATTTGTGTTTTATATATTACTTATACACACATAAATTACAGAAGGTTTGTTTCCTATACCAGCGGTAAAAAAATTGTCTTGTAAATCTGTTATTGTTATAGTGGACTAAAATTGTTTGGTATTTTAGTTGACTAAAATTCAAACAAATCAAATGGCTAAATATTGACTAAAACTAAAAAATAATTTTAGTCAAAAGATTAAGACTAAAACTAAATGAAAATGTCTTGTCAAAATGAACACTGCCATACAGACAGGGCTCGGTGCCATAACCCAAGACATTTCCAATCTGAGGGGCTGTAATTGAAGTGACAAGTTAATTACAGGCTGGTGATATTGTGCGTTCCTTGTAACACGCCCTCCTCTGAACCCCACTTGTCTCGGATCCCTCTTTGTCTAAGTCGTGAACTGGTCTATACCTTCCATTCACAATTGTGCTAAGGCCAACTTTAGCCCAACAGGTTTGCGAGCTTGCACACTTGCCCCTCCTCTCCTGACCTTCTCAACTGTGTCAGATTTATTACTAAACAGAAATGAGTCCTACTTTGTCTCATTTCCATTTACAACATTCAAGCACTGCACTTTGTAGGTGAAACTCCCTCCAGTCTAAACAGCAGCATTGCCTCCACAGCTGCTATAGCCTGCCCTCCACCCAATCCCACCCAGCACCTCCGTGCACCTCTGTAATTAGCGTTAGCATCTTCTTTAAACAAGCTACATAAAGTTTAGTGGCAGGATTAAATCAGATCATTACCATAATATTGCTGTGCAATTTGCCCCTATCTCTCTCCTTTTCCGCCACATCAAAGCCCGGCGGAGCACTGGTGTAATTGGGCCATGCCGCCTTGTCAAGATGATTCAGCCTGATGGCTGCTTCTCTCCCTGAAAAACCTCCTGGGCATGATAATTAATGAAGAACAAAGTCAAGTCAGCATGAAGAGAAGAAGGAGGAGAGAAAAGGAACTTTACAAACAGTGAAAAAAAAACATGAATATTCCACACCTCTAACTCATTTAGAATTCAAAATGATCAATTTGATGTATAATGGATATTAACATTGTCAACAATAATTTCTGTTATGTTTAGCCATGTGGTTCCTGATGCTGTGACCTTATGATTAACTCTAATGATGTAAGTTAACTGAAATCAAAGTTTGTTTGCCTCACTCATTCTGCTGAGATCAATGCTGTCATTCTTTACGAGGCGCTGACAAAAGGATAGCTGCCATTCACCAAGTTCACATTGATTTTTGGCGTTGATTTCCCTTTAGAATTAAGTAACAAACAGTTGCCTTGTGTATCTATTATAATTTCCTTTTCAAATAGTCTCATGAGAGAAGTACCAGTAGCATAACAACAAGCTCAATGGCTGACAGAAAATCAGCTTACTTTGATAATTTACATCATTATGTCAACTTGTAGTAAGAATACAAATTAAAGGCCTGTGGTGCCTTTGTTGACACCCTTTGCCAACACACTCTGGTAATGAATAAGGCATAACTTCAAGCACAGACAGGTGCGAGGCGCCTCGTAAGTCATTCTATGAATATGAGGAGTAGAAAGTCAGCCTGGGTCACTGTTGATTTGTTGCAAATTAGCACCATATGTTTAAATATGAATGAGTGGAAACACTGAATGGGACATGGGAGGTGGCTGAGGGGACGTATGCGGCTGATTCCCATGTACACTGTGTTCAGGCAAAGATGTTGGGGGCGTTGGCGTTAGCTGCCATTCAAATGTCACTCATCTGTTCAGCCAGCGAAGTGGGATAGACAATGGCAGTGAGGGTTGCTGTCAGAGACAGCTTGTTGTCCCACTAGGCCGAGCCTGTGATCTACTATGAGGTGACACCCACGTCTGAAAAAAAACTAACAATCTAGCTAATCAAACCAGCAGGCCAGACACTTTGCCTGCACCAAGGACACCAAGCCCACGATAAAGCCTGGCACATCACATTAAACGGTACTTTTTTATACATAGTATCACCACTACTCATTCTTCCATCTGCCCTTTTTCACGTCCTCGCCCACCAGCATCAGGCCACTGGGTGTGTGGAGTTCTCCTATTTTTCACATGTTGGTGTATAATTTATTTGTTTTGATTTATCGCCAACCAAACACCCTGTATTATGTTATGGAATTATCGCATTTTTCTGTATTTCATTTTGGGGCGGATTAATCTACGAAAATATTGGGCGTGATGTGTGTTACCCGCGTATGTGTTTACCTGTCGGATTTCATTTGTACGGATGTCGCTGTTTTGACTGGTGAAGCTGAGCTGGTGAGTTAACGTGTAGATGTTAAACCTGTGTTAACTACTTAAATGTTCATGTGTGCAGTTCATAATAATATGTCCGTGTTGTTAATGTTGTGGGTGTGTTTGTTTTATGTCGTTACAGTTGATTACCTGGCTGGCAAACGACAGGGTTACTGTGCTAATAATAGTTAGGGTTGAATGGAAATAAAATTGTTAAAAGACAGCAATCCGATGTCCGAGCTTGAGTGACACACTTTTCACCAGTTAAGCACACCCTTTACGGTGGGAGTTAGTGGATTAAAGTTAGTTAGTCCATTAAAACCGTACAGTAATCAACACCAAGCCGGCCCCGCGACAGAGAAGAGGAGGTGGGACAGTGTGAACTACAGCGAGCCAGCGAAACCGTACACTGGGGGTTGTCTGCTAAACCAAGTAACCTTTCCGCTCTTTCATTTCTTCCATCCCAAAATTTGAATATGAAAAGGGACTCTCTCTTATTCAGTCAAAGACCATCACTTTAATGACATTTGGCAGTCATTTGATTTATTAGGTTTTAGAAGGAGGGGAGAAGAAATCCACTAAATATTTCATATGCCATACTAATCCTTGTAATATTGCCGGCTGAAGCCATGTACCTGCACAGCTAAGACCGGAGGCACACAGATTTCTCCCAGTCAGATGGCTGAAAATGCCTGTGAATCTACTGAATAATAAAATAGCTGTATTGAAATATTTAGACTTTGATTCCCATTAAAAGAATCATTAAAACATGAGATTTATGTTTCGGGAAGAAAAGAAGAATGATAGTAGAGACAGCAATCACAACACACTCACACAAGGGTGAAGGAGGTACTGTATCCCTGAATAAGTGCCTCTTCTCTGTGTTTTTTAAAAAAAAAGTAAATTTGGAGGGAAACAGACGACATGGGTTCAAACAAAGAGCACGCAATCGCTGCAGAACAAATGACTCACATGAAGCCGTTTGCGTGATCGCATGTGTTGTGTTTCTGCCATTGTCGGGTGAAAAAGCACAAGTGACGAGAGGCAGGGCCTGCACATATATAAAACATTCCGCGACAAAAGTAGCTTTGGAAGTAGGAATTAAAAGAAATGAAGTGTCAGCAGTTTCATCCCACTCGCAACACTTCTCTCATCCCAGCCCTGTTTGACATTTCCACAGCTGCTTCAAGCAGTAAGCGTTGCACTAAGGATAGCAAGGCTTTCTTTGTTCGCAGGAGCGCTTTGTCCTTTTGACTGCTCTCCAGATCGACTGAGAAGAAAAAACTAGTGACACTGATATAAACAGAAGCATCTGCCTGACTTTATACTTCCTCAGACCCTGAGGCCTGCTGTTGACTGACAGTGTACAGGCCTGATAAGAAGGCAAGGAGGCAATATATGCTTCGCGGTACCTTCTCCCTTCCAATCTCAGGATAATTTCTAGTTAAATTTTCCTTTTACCCACAAAGTTCTCAGTAGATCCAAATCTTCTCTTTCAAATTTGACAATGACCTCTCGTTGACTCCACCCCCCAGGGCAAGTGTGGTCTCAACAGAGAGCCATCGAAGACGAGCCACCGTGACTACACACAAAACAGACACTGCTTTGAACTTACCGCCTCCTTTTTTTATTTTTGCTGCTTTTTTTAAGAGCAGTGATGGTCAGAGGCCTAGCGCAGCTTGTTTTTAATATGTGGCTCACATGTGGCCAGAGCCTGAGCAATGCTGCTCTCCCACTAGATGAGCTCTGCCAAAAAAGATATGCCACAAATATCCACTGAGTGAAAAACAACAATTTACAACAGTAAATGTTATAGGTCTTTCATTTCAGTTTGAACCAAGCCAAAGCATGTTCTCTACATTTCTTTTCCCCATAACTGAAACCGCTGTAGGCTATTTGCAACATGCAATATCTAAAGGCTTTGGGAGCTAGTTAGATGACAATTTGCTCTGTTGACAAGAAAATATACTATGATCTTTCTCTTTCCAACAGATTTCTTTATTCTTAGAATCTGTGTCACTGTGACATCTAACAATCTTGTTAGATTTTAAATCCGGGCAGGCCCGGAGTGGCAATTTTCTTTTTCACGTCAGGTTACTGGTTTATCACGTCTGCTGCTATCTCTGTCTTCATTAGCAGATTTTTTGTGTGTAATTGTCTTTTGTGTAACTAGTAGTACTATTAAAGCTTTGAGTTTTTACAAGTAACATGTTTTCAGTCTAATAGCACTACTAGTAAGACAGACTTGTCCTAGTAGACGATTTTGCTGTAATAATTTGCGAGTACTTCTACTAATAAACTCAAAATCTCACTAGTAGTTGTAAGCTGCTTTTAGTTAACTAGTAGTATAATAGATTAAATTGTAGTATTAGCAGAGCTGATGCAAATGAAGTAGCGGGGTTATAACCAAAGAGACCACTGGGTGACAGGGAGCATGGCCAGCCTGAGAGAACTCTCAAATTGGCCACGCCCAGAAGACACATGAAAGCGATGAGTAGCTGCCTCTGAGGAAGACTGACAGTCGGCAGTCGAAACATGTCAAGAGATCAAAGTACATTTCCAGAAAGAAGTTGTCTAAATAAATTAAACCTTAACATATAATTTGAAACAAGAAGACAATATAATCTTGCTGGAATTGTCCTTTTTCTCATTTACATATTTTCCAGTTCATGAAAAAACTGTTCCCTACCCTGTATTCCTAAGATAGAATTGCAGTTATTAACATATATATATATAGTTATAAGTCCTTTTTAACGAGAGTAAAAATAAATATTTTGCCACTCTTGCATCTTTCTCTGCAACTTTTTCAATGTTGCTCATGCTGATATTGAAATTCAAACTGTTTCATCTCTTTCCAACGTAAATGTAAGAGTTCACTTTTTTGGGATGTGTTGAGTCCCAGGCAGGTAGTACACCCTGGACAGGGCAGCAGTCCAGTACATAATATCCTTCAGATGAACAAATTATATGTTTAAATTATTTATTTGTGACTAAGGCACCACATTGCTTCTAATTTAATTGTGTAGAAAAACCCTAATATTTGGTTCCAGTGGCACCGCCAGGATTCTATTTCATAGTACGTACAGATCCCCAACTCGTAAAGAAACACAGATGAATACAGCCCAGCAAAATGCTATGGTGGCGGCGCACCAGGCACAGACACATGGTAAAAACAAACGAACAAAAACAAACAAAAACACATTTCATAATATAATAACAGGCAAATAATGTTCTTACCTATTTGAAACAAAATCTACGCCTCCCTGTCGCGTCGGACTCCCGCAGAATGGCCTCAGAATTGATAGGAATATTATAATTGTTCATCAGGGCAAGTCCCCTCGGTCTCTTGTCTGTCATGGTGTTCCGAAGGTATGTTTTAAGTGACGTACAGGTGGGCAGACACTGTGCAATTTTTTCAATCGTTGTGCTCAGCTCCAGCTCAAACTGTGCGACTCATGTGCAGAGCCCGAATGTGCGCAGCTCACGATTCATGTTTTCACACTGTACTGACCGACACTCTGACAAGATCTGACTGCTCACATTGTACTTTCATACACAACACTTCAGGGTCTTGTTTCCGGAAACGCAACGTACAAATTAGAAGAAGAAGAAGAACTCTGAACTGTCGCCATTAAAACAGAAAAAGAAGAAGAACCCAGAAGTGGAGAGACACTCGCAAAAAGTGATGGACCAGGAACTGGCTGAACAGACAGTCCATCAATTTTACAGCGGTCCTACGGTGTTCGCGCATGCACAGTGTGAGAGTTTGAGGCGAGCCGGTCCGTGGCACTGCTTCAACAGCGATACACTCACGAGGAGCAACCAGGATTGTAAAATTTCCTTACGACCATACGATTGCTGGTGGGGAGCTGGTCCTGACGTGTTAATCGCTTCTCGTGATCCCATGTATACTACACAATGCAGAGACTTGGCCCGATCCCAAAAATAGATGCACAAGTCAAAAATCGGCTCAAAATGGGCCAAAAACCGCATGGTGTATGCCTGTCTTTAACAGCTGAATAAACACTCAGCACTGGCAGTGGACACGGACATTGTTAAGAGAATCTTCACGACAGTATGCACATTGGAATAAAAGTCTCTTTAAACCCTTTAATTATTTTTACAAAATTGTACGCACAATGCTTACAGGATTCCAGCTAGCGGTGCCACTGTCAGGTTCAAAAAGTAGACATTGAAAGTTTTTTAAGGTCAGATTTTCCTGCAAAAAAAAATTCACTCTGAGCCATTTAACTAGTGGGATATAGGAAACAGGAGAAAGCTATTTGTCCTTTATTTGTTCAAGTGTGTTACAAAGTGTGAAATCAACGAAGGGATTCAGTTGTTTTGAGACTTAAAGTACAATCTCAGAAATAAACAATAGAAGCTGCATAACTTTGCATGTTTATTTACAAGAACAACTTTGCATACTTGTTTACAGTTATTCACAACTTGAGAAGCGAGGTAAAGAAGACTGCAATGTTTACTTTCTTGCAGTTTTTTTTTTTTTTAAAGACAGTTTTGGCTTTTTTTTTTGATCTGTCTGCATCATTCGGTTTCTTCTTCTCTTGAATTTGCCACTCTTTCACCTCACTTTGCCTTCTCTTGGTGGCCTCTGGTCTTTCCTCACTTTGACCCTTTTTTTTAATTTGTTTTCAAGGCTAGCTCTTAGTGTTCAATGTTCTTTTTGATCAGGTTCTCCATTTGCTGTTGCGTCCTCTCCTCCTTTGCGTTGCTCATTAACAGGTGTTGCTCCTGCATGGTATTGTACTTGTCTCTCTGTGTCAGAGTGGAGCCTGAATCAACATGAACTGACTTTCCAAAGCTGAAATCTTCATCAGGTTCTCAGTGTTTCTGTTAGTCAGACCTTCCATCTCTGCTGTGACGAACCATTCAGTTTGGAGTTAGCATTTCCTCCCCTCTAGTAGACCACCACATATCTCATTGGCCACTGGAGACATCAATGGCCTTCTTGTAGGACTCAGTAGCTTTAGCGATTATTTTTACTTTAGCTTTCTTTGCCAGCAGGGAAATACACCGTATGTAAGTATTTGCTAAATTCCCTCCAAATATTGGTTCATTTGGTGCCAAACCATTGTTCATATTTTGGTAACCACTCCTTGCCAGACTTCTTTTCACCATCAACACTGAAGGGCTTTTTTCTTCAACAGTGTCCGTTGAGTTCTGCATCTTTACTTTAGGGAACTTTTCAACTGTTGAATTGTTCTGTCGTGGTCCTTAAACTGTTTTGCAGCATCGGTCTGTTGGACATAGCAGTCTGTATCTCTGATGATAGCATGCTAACTGCAGCCTTGTGGTACCCAGTTGGTACCTGGTGAGGGCTTCCCTCAAAGTTGTCAGCTCCTCCTGTTTTACAGCCATGCTCTTCTACAATTCAGTGTTCTTTTCACTGAGGGCTTGCCTTTAAAAATATGATTTATTTGGCTTTCTCTTGGAATTCATTGTCCTTCTCTTCAGCTTGACAATATCACCCCGATCCATCTTCGTCTCATTAATGCACTGGAGGTCAGAGTTAGTTGTGTTTCCTCCTTGGGCCAACTGTTGACCTTTTAGGTCTCCTCCTGCTAGCTTTAAAGAAAGGACTTCCTTCATCAGCTCGGTGTTCTGCTATTGGATGAGCTCTGAGCTCCAACACGCCATGGTCTTCTTGTCCTAAAGCAGCCTTTTCATGCTCCACACTGACAGATGTCTTGTCCTTTTCTGCAGTCTGGTAGAACTCCCTGTATTTGAACATGGCCTCCGTCAGAATCACTAGCGTAACTTACCCAAGCTAAAAACAGGAATAACTAATGTGAAAGGAATTCACTTTGAAAACAATCCATTCTGAAATATTCAAAGCAGAAAACTGTTTTTCAGTCTGAACAGGTTTTCACAGATAGTAGAAATTCACTTACCCCTAGCTCCACCTCCACTGCTGTGGTCTTTAATCTTCCAGATGTTGTCCAATCGTAGTGCCGTATGACTCCATTAAAATGTTTGGGGTTTTTTGTGTCCCTGAATCTAATGACTGTGTCTGATAACAAGCTTCCCTTTACAATCAGCTGTGGTGGAGCAGGGTAGCATCTAAAACATGCAGGATAGGAGCTCTCCAGTGCCAGACTTTGGCACCCATGGGATAGTAGGTTACTGTGAATATTGATAGAACTTTTCAAATTTATTTGATTCATTAAACCAGGAAGGCCCTCTTGGGGCAAAATAGCATCAACATACAGTACAAGTGGCAACAGACAGAAATTAACAGGTTTGATTGCATCATAAGGTTGATGAAACACGAGCTTTCCACAAAGCTAGAACTTCCTATTACTCAACTTTAATAGAGAAGAGCAAAAATAATCCTCGGTTTCTATTCAACACTGTAGCCAGGCTCACCAAAAGCTACAGCTCTGTTGAACCCTCTATTCCTGTCAACCTGAGCAGTGATGATTTCATCAACTTCTTTACTGATAAAAATCTAACAAAGCTAATGTCCCTCCTGTAGGTGTTCTCAATAATTTCTTAAACAAAGCAGCTCCTGAAATATCCCCAACATGCAGCTTCTATTTATATAATTTCACTCCAATTGGTCTATCTGAACTGACCTCAATAGTTAGTGCTTCTAAACCAACATCCTGTCTATTAGATCCAATCCCAACTCCACTATTTAAAGATGTTTTTCACGAATTACCACTAATATGGTGAACTGAATTAACACATCTCTAGTGCCACAGGATTTTAAAACCTTTGTAACCAAACCTCTCCTTAAAAAACCAACCCTTGATCCAAGTGACTTGTCCAATTATAAGCTAATATCCATCGCCTTTTTGTTTCCAAAATTCTTAAAATAATCATTGCAGGTTTACTATGCGAACATCTACATAGGAAAAATGTATACGACAGCTTTCAGTCTGGCTTTAGAACCTATCACAGCACAGAGACTGCCTTAGTAAAAGTAACAATGATCTCCTCTTAGCCTCAGACAGAGGGTTGGTCTCAGTTCTGGTGCTCTTAGATATCAGTGCAGCCTTTGATACAGTGGATCATCATCTACTGCTGCAGAGACTGGAAAGTGTTTTTGGGATTAAAGAAATGGCTTTACGGCTGTTAATGTCGACCCTTGTTTTATTTTAAAAAAAAGGCTTATACAAGAAAGGTTAACTGGAGTCTTTTTCCCTGCAGCTCATCTCTGCGTGCGTGTTTGCACCTGCTTGCCAGCCGTACTTTTTTCCAGTGCTAAAGCAATCACCGCAAACAGTTCCAGATATGATGAATTGCATTCATATATTTGCATTTCCTCCTCCCATTTTTTTGCTCCCCTTGTGAGATCCGCCTACTTTATATATTAATTAGAGGGAAATGCACTCAATAGATTGGGGGCGCATTTTGATGCACAGCAGCTGTGCACTCCTGATTCCCTGGGGTTTGTACCCTTAATTAGCGTGTGAAGTGACGTTTGCACACGTTTTAATACCCCTAAACCTTTAGTGAATCTATGATGATTACGGCAGTTGACATCTTGTCCAAAAGTATATAATACATTAAAAAGCACTACAGAGGTAAAGATGGGATGTAAAACATGGATTATGAAGATGAATCCATCGATATGTACCATAGAGAGGTTCATAGCCTACCCTCTATGTGTTTATACAGGGATTTCCAATTAAAAGAACCTATTTAGTGATAAGTTTTCCTTCCCTTCAGCTGATAAAAGGTGCTACTATAGTAGATGGCTGCGGAGGATGAGATAAAACACCTCAGGTGCCGCGTCTAAGTCCCTGGGATCACATGCAAACAACTGTTTATATATCTTGTTTAAGGTGTTACCACCCCAGAGGTCGTCTCTGTCTGACGCACGAGTCAACCTTAGTCATGACCTCAATCAAACGAGATCACGTAGACACACAGGAGTTACAGTTATCCGCGTTTCTGCACTTAGCTCTTTAGTCTGTCGATCCATCACTTGTCCCTGTGTCTGCATTCTCGTTAGTCCCCTTTGTTTCCGTGCGCCTACATTTCAAAAATGTTTTAGTCACCACCCATTTTAAGGTCAAAAGTTGGAACTTGATGGGGCTGTAGTTTTGGTCGTTATGCTCTGTGGGCTGGAGACATCTGCTTGCGTAGCACTGGCTCTTGCTTTCCCATTTTGTACTTGTGTCAGTACAGCACCAAAGCCTTCAAAACTAGTGTCTGTGAACGAAAGGAATGGCTACAAGAAATCAGCTTCATTGTACAGGCCCAAAAGGTTAAAAAAAACATGATTTTAGTGATAATGGGTCATTATCTAAAGTTGGCTGCTCTGATTCTCGGGGTCTTGATCAAGTTATGTCTCTTTCTTTGTCCCACGTCTCTTAATGATGGGGGAGAGTCTTTAGACTTTGTATTGACTGGAACTGCAAATTTTCAGCACAATGCATTAGCATGAAAATAAACTTTCAGAAATGAGCAGTTGATACATAAATGAAGTTGTGCATTGTTCTTTCCAACATAGAGACTCCACTCAGGCTGGAGCAGCTAGGTAAAATGTACTAATTACAACCACCGAGTGTTTAATGGGAAATAACAGCCGTCATTTGAGTACAGAGTGGGCGGAAAGTGGCAGCGTGGCTCCTTAAAGGCCCAGCAAGCTAATTTGCACACAGTGATATTCCCACGTTGACAACTGCAGGCAAATAAATGAGCAGGGGAAAATGGAAGCCAGACAATATTCCACCACGCTCCTGGCTGCTTGATTTGCCACCATGGTTTCAGCACCCAGGTAGCACAGTTACTGCCCATTCTTGCTGCCTAAATTGTGAAGCGGAGGAGAAGTGACATGCCGTGCATCTCTGTAATCGAATCTAAATGAAGACTGTGCATAACCAGAGCTCCCACCTGAGACAACGGTAGAGATGTGACCGTGCCAGCCTGTCAACACGTGTCAACACACTCGTTCACAGTCCCCGTGTGCATGCATAATCACACCAATCATTACAGTGTCAATGATAATATTGTAAGTATAACGAGTAGAGGCCTAAAAACAGAGTGTAGCGAGGAAACGACAGGCTGGAGCTGAGCCTACAGACAAAAGTACTGATTTCTAAAATACTAAATTTTGCATTTTGGCAGGAGAAAATGTTTAACTTGATTTTAATCAGAGACTGAGGTTACACTTCAGTCCCTGAACCACACTTTAAAAACTTTAGGCGTGTGCAAAGCATTATAGAAGGAAGTTTTAGCCCTGTTTTGGTAAACAGCATCTGTAAAGGATGTAGTCGAGAAAGAGAACTGAACTGGTAATGATGTCCCTTAACTTTCTATTTGTAATGAGATAATTTGGCATTTGTTTCACCTCTTATTTTTATTACAATATTTGTGATCCTGCCTTTTATTAATCTCTTTATATTCAGAGACTTTGTAATTAATTAATCTTGATTAATCTAAATAATTGCGTAACAATATTTGGCACGAGAAGCAATGTTTTTCCAATTTAAATGGATTTTAGTAAATGACTGAATCAATTAAAACAATAAATGAGCTTAAACAACAAGGTTGTTTTTCATTTTGTTTATTTTCATATCATGGTTGCATTGTTCACAAAGCACAAACTCAAATTCAAGTAAGCTATATTCATGATTTTCAGAATTTTTTGCAAACTTTCTAAAGCAAATTTGTTTTTGTGTATTAAATAAAAAAAACAGCACTTAGTACAGTAAATTCCACAGAAGTGTAAACTAAAGATTTCAAAACAGTTGGCAATAAATAAATAAACCGACTGATTCATTTTGTTTGAAATTGTATTTCTACATAGCAGTTCATAAATTTGGTCAGGTGATGCTAACTGTAGCAGTGCGGCCCCCACATCCTCGACAGTCCACTGCAATCATTTATATTATGAGCGTACATTGTACATTGATGTCAACAATGTACCTGTAATCCGATTACCAACTATTTCAACTGTAACAGATTACAATTACTCATGATTTGTAATCTGATTACACTCACTGCCAGTGAGTTTGCTGATTTGTCCGTCATGGATTCATTAATTTTGGTTCTGAACCCTGTCATCTTGAGTGTGGATTGGCAACGCCTACTTGGAGCATGTAGCATCTAGCACTGTCTGAGTGTCCATGCTAGCTGCTGCACATTTAGCATTAAGATGGTAGCAGAGGCTACAAGTGAATCAAGTAGTGATCGACAGACTCTTTCTTGCACGACTTCTCCTCGGGTTCGTAGACTGTGCATCAGAATTATGGGTATATTGGGAGTTTTTGCAATGAAAATGTTTTTGTGCTGTTTGGAGTGCAATTAACGCATGAATGTCCCAGCTCTAATATATATTTATGCTTATTTATTTATTTGTCATTTTTTGGACTCTTTTGGACTCTTTAGTCAAGTAAAAAAAAAGCTATTATAAGCTATTATATATAATATACATTGAAAACTTTAAATAGATCCAGCCAAGCTAGAAAATCCAACGAAAACCACATACATGTTTTATTTTGATAGCCCAAGAAAACACAGGGTGAACATTCAACTGTGAGATGGAAACATACCAAAGAAAATACCCAAAGTATTGCTCTCTTACAGTTTAGGTAAACTGGACTGACATGGCAGACTGGATATCGTCTAATATTTGTGCTTTAATTAAACAAAGTGTTATGACTAATCAGCCTTTACCCTTGTTTTTAAATGAAACAAATATTTACTTTTGTGACAAGTTTGTGGTGTCTAAACAAAACACTTTTGTGCATATGGAAAGCTTTGTGAACAATGCGGATGTCAGTCAAAGTTTGGCATCATCTGCAATTATCCTCGTGCTGTATTTACAAGGGAAATGGCAAACCATAAATATTATTTTCACTCTGTCCACAATCTTGTAAGCAGTTTCCAACACTAACTGGCATTTGTTTAAAAATGAACTGAGGGCCTAACAACATAAAAATGTTTCACTGTTCAAAAACATGAATATACATTTTCTTTCTCTGCATTTTACCAATTTTCCCTATGGGTTGCCGTGGGCTGCCAATTGGAGGCACCCAGGGAGCTGTTGAGACTTGCTCAACATCCCAGAGTGGCGGCCCAGGTGAGATTTAATCTGGTGATCCTCCGATTACAAGCCCACTTCATTAACCATTATACCACCACAGCCCCTAGTAGATTTAGTAGACTGTTTTTGGTCTATTTGTAGAACTAGTAGAGCTAAAAGAGTTACTAATTTGGTATGAATACTGAGACGCTTGGAGCCCTTGTTTTGAAATGGGGCCCATCCCCCATTTCCGGTAATTTGCAAATTTATGGGAAATAATCGTGTGATATATCGTTTCAAAGGTATTTCAACGTAGATTATGATTATGCCTCACACAATTCAATTAGGGGCCCGAGGGCCCACCCCATTTTTTTCAGCAATTTCCATTATAGTAGTTTTCTCATTTATTTGTGAGTCAAACATTGCAACAGTTGGTGGTACCGAATCATTGACACATACCAATATATGAATGGGGCCCATTACTCCGTATGTGCCATGGGGGCGCCAGGGGCCCCCGGGGCCCCATTTTTCAAATGACTACTCATCTTTTAATGCTTGTTGAATCGGGCTTTAATTTGACACAGATATTTTATGAGCGGATGTCAAGAGCCCTTTTGAAAGATAATTTCCAAATTTATTGGAACACAGTTGTGTGATATCGTTTCAACGGCAATTCAACGTCGATTACAATTTTACCTCAAACCGAGTCTTTTGACGGAATTCTCGGGAACGTGGTACGTACTATTTGGTGCGGACACGCTCCGCGGGTCTACCAGTACTCGTTACACTTTTTACTTCTCTCGTACCACTAGTAGTAATTATCTATAGAAGTTTTTTTCAATAACAACTTGCTTAGTTGTAAATAATGTACTGTATATATCATGTTCATGTCTGGGTGTATACTATGTCCATGTCTTAAATGCATGAGGACTACGGATGGAAAATAGCTCATTGCTAAATCTGGCACATTTACATGAAGTATTGTACTGGTATTCATTAATGTGAACTGTCCTCTCCAAATAAACAAATAAAGTAAAGTAGTAACACTTTTTTGCTTTACTGGTGAAGTGTGCTTGCAAAATAGTAAACAAAAATGTAGTACATGTAGCCAGGCCTACTCTAAATTTGAGTATTAGTAGAGCTTAACTTTTGTTGATTTCACAGATTTTAAATGTATGTTCTAATGCCTTTCCAATAAAAACAGCAACAACAAAACAATAAAAGAATAGAGACTATAACCAATTTCTGATTATTGCTCACTTGCTGTCAGGAAAGAACTTATATTCTCTTCAGTTATCTACAGCCTCAGTCTGTTTGCTGGCTAAGCATTGTGTACAAACTCATACTATAGTATTTTTTTTATTAATGAAGGCAGGTATTACCAGCCGTTCATATTATAGTGAATCTGTGGGACAACGGTCAATAAGTGACGGGAAAACGTAGCCTAACGAGTCACGCTGTATTATATTGATGTGCGTCTGACAGCCTAAAGTTGACCTGTATTTAGAATTTCTTGCTTAAACACCACTAAATTGAATGTTACATTGTGAAAATAATGAGCTATGTGCATAACATTTGTCTGGTTCTTGGGTTGACATGGTAAGACGGTGACATGTGCAGCACAGGCCATTGCACATAGTTGTATCTGATAGCTGGTTAGTAAAGTGGCTTGTTAGCTTAAAAAAAAAAAAAAAAAAAAAAAAAAAAAGCTCCAGGAAGAATATGAAAACTGCTGTCAAAAAGCCAATTTTACTTATTGCAATCTATCCAAGGCAGCCGTCACTATAACCTTTTAACATTTCTTGCTGTGGTTACACTACTCCATGAGGAGCTAGTGGTTATTAAGTAGTGCAGTGCACACCAATTTACTACACAATCTTGTCTTAGCAACTATAAATTGACAGCACAGCCCTAAAAGCAGGAATATCACCATTCCAGCTGATGTACTGTGATATGAAAAATGTATATAGCCTGTATTAGGGATTTTAATGGTGATTTTCCCTAGACTACAGCCGTAGGTAATTATCTGTTGTAGTCATTTTAATTGCTAGAAAATAATTGATACTTTCAGGAGTCAGTACTATGAACATGTTACTCTCCACGTGGATTAAAAGAAGTATGAATACCATCATTTCTTTGTGATTCAAAATTTTGGAATTTGGGCACCTTTTTTTCAGATATTAAATAATATTGTTGCAGCCCAGCCGTATTATTCTGTCTGCTGTCCAAGTGAGACATCTCAAAATGGAGCAGCTCTGACATCGGTTTCCCCTGGTTGGCTGACAGTGGAGGAGAATTACCTTAGTCATCTTCAAAAGGGGACTAGGACTATCATTCATCGAGCACTCAACCTTGACAGCAGCCACCTTTGTGTGTTTCCTCATAAAACTTTGTCTCCAAATCCAGCGTTAGTGTGCAAGTTTTGGTAGTAAGTATATTTTGTCAGTTAGGTCACTTGTATATATTCTGCACATTGTCATAGTTCCACCACTTGTACATGTATCGCACTGTTAGTAGTTTTGAGATAGTTGGTTTTGTTCATAAATTGTTCTTATACCAGTTTGACAGGCCTCTTTTTGTTAATAAATTAGTGTTTTCTTTTTAAACCGTTGTCGGTGGATTTTGGAGACCGAGTTTTATTTCTCGTTTCTTGTTACCTTTATGTTGCGTTCCCTGCCCTCCTTGACTGGGGCGTAACAATTATTGTCGACACATTTAAGGTTTCTAAATATGACACAAAACAATGCTTTGACATACTTCATTAAAATAGACTACTTTGTTATATCTCATACACTGTAGTGCATCAAGTACTTATTTCTGACTCCAAGTTACGCCTTTTTTCTTAAAAAATGATTTAAAAAAAAAACTATAGAGCATGATGATGGAATGAAATAGTGATAACATTTTAAAGAATCCCCAAAGACATTTTTTTTTAGAATTTGTTTTTGATCATGTTTGAGCTCAGTTAAACTACATTTATATTTCACAAAGTGAAAGTATAGAAATACAGTTATTCTTCTTTTCTTCTTGTTGTGTACACTAGTTTAAATCGCTACTCCTCTGTTATTTGTGAACGGATCGGTCTGAAATTTGTTAGGTGTAATCTAGGAATGTGTACGCATCCACGCTCGGAGCCCGATTTTTGATTTGGGGCACCAAGAGAGATGAAAAAACAAAAGTCGATTTTTAATTTATTTGCTTGTCAAATATTAAGACGGTTGGTGGTACCGAATCACTGGCACATACCAATATATAAAAGGGGCCCATTACCTCGTACGTGTCACGAGGGCGCCAGGGGGCCCCATTTTTCAAATGACTACTCTTCCGTTAGTTCTCGTTAGATCAGAATGCAGTTAGGCATGGATACTCTATGAATGAATATGATGCGACGCTCTGAGCCCTTTTTTTTTTTAAATGGGGCCCACTCCCCTTTTTTCGGCAATTTCCATTAAAGTCGTTTTATCATTTATTTGTGAGTCAAATATTGTGACAGTTGGTGGTACCAAATCATTGACACATGAATAGGGCCCATTACTCCGTATGTGCCATGGGGCTGCTGCTCCGATAACGCTCGTTGAATTGGGCTTTAAAGCAGAAATAAGTAACTTGCACTTAGTGCTGCCCTTAAAGGTCCCTTTTGGTTATGTCACTGTCATAAACACTCCGCACCCCCCGCCGACTGCCCCACCCCACAGCTACATGCGCACCTTTGCTCTCCCAAGATGGTAACAACCAAAGACAGACAAGTAAAATAAATTAATGATGTGGGAGTAATATGGAAAGGAGTGTGGAAATGTGTGTAATGTGTTTGTTTGTGTGCTGACAAAGCGGCTCTGAAAATGGATAGATAGATAGATAGATAGATAGATAGATAGATAGATAGATAGATAGATAGATAGATAGATAGATGTATATTTGTCTGTGTGCTGCCTGATGGAGCTCAGGGTTGCGAGTGTGTGTGTGTGTGTGTGTGTGTGTGTGTGTGTGTGTGTGTGCCTGTTGCGCAATCACACACACTGTATGTGTGATTGCTGTGTGCCGCTGCTGAGCTGTCACTGCATGAAGTTGCTCCGTTCCTCAGACAAAGGTCTTCTCTGCCTTTTTTTGTGCTGGCTCCGCCATGATATAAGTTTGAGAAAAGTGAATTTGTTGACAACCATGTGCAGCCACGGGGTCGGAGGCAGGGAAAGTTGCAAGTTCGGTTTTTTGGCCAGAGACGGCAGGAATAGATGAAAGACCCCCCAATCACCTCATAAACACTTGTATTACCCTCACAGGGACTATGAGAAGGATTTATTAAGGTGAAAAAGTTACTTAGTTCTGCTTTAATTTGACATGGATATTTTATGAGTGGATGTCAAGAGCCTGTCGGAGACCTTTTTTAAAGGGGGGGGGGGGGGGGGGGGGGGGTAAATTTCTAAATGTATCATTACATAGTCGTGTGATATATCGTTTCAAACGCAATTCACGATTTGACGGAATTCTCTGGAACGTGGTACTTGTTATTTCCGCCGGCCTGGCCATAGTTCATCCGAAATTGTTTTTTTAACGTTATGAGTGACAGGTGATCTCGTAAGGATGAGAGAGCCTGATCACTGTAGTGTGTGTGTGGATCCTGATCTTTGTGTGTGTTTTTCTTCATCTGTCCACACTTCTGTCTATGTGTGTCTCTCTGTTGTTTTATGTGTCTCTGTCCTGTGTGCAGACATCTTCCTGTCCGTTGCTACGTGTCTCCACGTGTGCAGTTCTGTCTCTTGTCCGTTCCCTGCGTGTGTGGCTCTCCCTTTGCAGTGCCGCCTTCGCAGCAGCAACGCCTTTGCTGCACCACCTTCGATGCGCTGCCTCAAGTTCATACAAAGACATAATATAACAGTCAATTTTATACTAACAATACATTATTATTGATTTGTTTAGACAGAAATGTACTATCGAGATATAAACTTAGACATATTTATGATTTTTGTTGCTGTACTAACACATCCAAAAACAATGCTGGAGTAGTAGTAGTAGTAGTAGTAGTAGTAGTAGTAGTAGTAGTAGTAGTAATAGTAGTAGTAGTAGTAGTAGTAGTAGTAGTAGAAGTAGTAGTAGTATAGTAATAGTAGTAGTAGTAGTAGTAGAAGTAGTAGTAGTAGTAGTAATAGTAGTAGTAGTAGTAGTAGTAATAGTAATAGTAGTAGTAGTCGTAGTAGTAGTAGTAATAGTTGTAGTAGTAGTAGTAGTAGTAATAGTAATAGTAGTAGTAGTAGTAGGTAGTACGTACTAGTAGTAGTAGTACGTAGTAGTAATAGTAATAGTAGTAGTAGTAGTAGTAGTCAATAGTAATAGTACTAGTAGTAGTAGTATTAGTAGTAAGTAGTAGTAGTAGTAGTAATAGTCGATCGTAGTCGTAGTAGTCGTAGTAGTAGTAGTAGTCGTAAGTAGTAGTAGTAGTATAGTATAGTAGTAGTAGTAGTAGTAGTAGTTGTAGTAGTAGTAGTAGTAGTAGTAGTAGTAGTAGTAGTAGTAGTAGTAGTAGTAGTAGTAGTAGTAGTAGTAGCTCCAGGAGGAGTCTGCTAAAGTTTGAGCTGATGATTTTCAAGGTTTGGCCTACTTCCTACACAAAATGGAGAGAATCTCAATACAAAATAACCCGATGAAAAATAAAGCATGCGTCTCACTGACTTTTTTGATCAAGAAGCCAAAACAGAAGTTCATGAAAAATTCCAAACATCTTTTATTTATTTTTTTCCACATATTAAATTGTCTTCACTCTGTAGGGGGTGCTAATGCGCCAATGTCCATTTTTCCACATTGAGCTGGTTTAGGGCCAGGAGTTTAACAACTGAGTCACATTTGACGCAAATCGGAGTTCGCAAATAGGAGCATTTTCCAAAAATGTTATATTTTGTCATTTTTGCCCACAATTCACAGCTCTACCCTGTAAACACTGTAAAGGTAATCTTTCAGTGTCCCACTCCTCTAGATGATCTCCAGCATTTTTGAACCCTGTCAGTAAAATGCCCTAGGAGAAATGCGTTAAAATACAATGTGAGCGAAAATAGCAATTTTGCTATTTTTTTGGCGTGGTCTGAATAATATTTTTTTACTTGTCTTGTCATGGTCTACTTTCATGTCAATTTTTGGGCAATTTTGAGCATCACTGACCTAATAACAGCTTCTACATGGTGTCTGCTGATACTGTAGTGGGCTGGTCTAGACAGAAAATGTCCCAGTCCACCCCTGGGTGGAGGTTAGCATAGTGGGTTTCTGTACCTCTGTGTCTGCTTGCTTACAGATGCAACTGTTTAAGTCCCATGTCAGAGGGGACACACACCATGCCACCCAGGATCATTATCACCACTTCTCTATGCCAAAGGCGAAGCATTAAATCTCTTCCACCAGCCAGGTAATTGAGACTGTCATAGTCATTAACCTGAGGCTGCATAGCCCTGTGAGCAACATTGATACGGAGACATTGTAGTGTAATGTTTCAAGTTAAAGCAAGTTAAAAGAAAAAACCACAACATTGAACTAAAAATGCGTGGAAATAAAGCTTGTGTGTCATAACTGACTCTAAATTATCTTGGACGCAACTAGTTACTAGTTACTTCATTCACAAAGTAACTCAGTTACTATTATGATTACTTACACCAAAAAGTAATGCGTTACTGGAAAAAGTTACTTTTGAGTTACTTAGAATTAAAGAATGTATTATTTATTTTGAGTCATTTGTGTCCATACAGCTTCATATCAGTGCTGTAATAATAAAATAATCCACTGTTGATCAACTGCTATAAAACAACCATAAATGATGTGCATATAAAGCACAAAACAGCTGCTCCAAAATTAAAACAGTAATTTTTCAGCCTTAGCACAGTAATGTAAAGTAAGCTGTGTGTATTCCAGGTGCACATTCTGCTGTTGAAAATGCCTATAAAAATAAATGTGGAAAAACTAATTCACAGCATTTTTCTCAGCTACACAATGCTAAACATATCAGGCTAATGAGCTGCTGTTAGCAGTGACTCAGCAGTAGCGACAGACTTCTTATTTACAACAACATGCCGTGCAATAGTTTTGCTGACCTGTCCCTGGATAATCACAGTCCGTTAAAATCCAGCCGCAGCGTTAGCTTAGCTTCAGTGATGCATTTTTTGGAGACAAAAATAATGTGCCTATTTCCACTCTGAGAAGCTCGTCCTGCTCTCGCATTGACTCGCCATGATTGGCGCACGTGATGTAAACAGAAACACGCTGACAATGCTTCTTCTTCTACTGTTTTACCGTGTTTGGCACGGCATCTCGCAAAAATATGTAGCGCCACTGTAAACAGGAAGTACACTGCAGCTAGCAAAGTAACAGACATATTGTAACGGTAACGGCGTTATTTCTTTAGAAAAATATTGCGTTATAGTACTAGTTACTGTCAGAAGTGATGTTGGGGCGGTAACGTGTTACAAGTTACCGCCCAACACTGGACGTAACACATAAAATATATAAAGTCAAAAATCTCAAAAACAATTGTTGTGTTATATAAAACAAAAGATTTTATTAAATAGAATTCCTTTTTTTTTTACTAATTTATTGTACTTTGATAGTACAATATATGACGTACTGTGTAGAACTCTGGGGAACCACTTTAAAAACCATAATAAATGATATTGTTTTATTGGAGAAAAAAAGGCTGTACAATTTATAAACAAAGCAGGATATTATGACCACACACATCCATTGATTGTTAAATCAAAATTTATGAAATGTAAAGATATTGTTTATTGTAAACACAAATAATGTTCAAAGCAAAAATAAATGCTCTTCCAGAAGGCGTTCACAAATACCTCTCACGACAGACCAGCAAATAACAGCCTCAGAGATCATTTTATGTTTATTTTAAGTAAAACGAAGATGTTTGTCTGTTCTAAGAATTAATTTGTGGAATAATGTTGATAGAGAAATAAAAATGAGTGACACACTATTTAATTTAAAAAAATAAGATGTCACAATATATTTTAGAGAGTATGTGAAGCAGTAGAAATATGTTTGTTCTTTGTTAAATGCTGTATATAAAAAAGTACATGTGTGTACATATATGTACATTTATTATTTTTTATTTTTTGCATTATTTGAAAAAATGCATCTCAAATGTACTTGTTGAAAGCTTGCATTTCTTATGTGTGTAATATTGAAAAAGGTAACTTGAATGTTATGATTTATGTTGGGCATACAAGCATTTTTGCTTCTGCCTGTGTCAGTCTTGTTATACATTTTTTAATTGTGATTTGTGTTTGAATATTTTTTTGTTAGACTGAAACAAACAAATAAAACTGAAAACTGAAACTGAAATTAGCAAAATAAATCGACAGCTTCACATTTTGCGTTAAAAAAGGTAGTTTTTCATTTAGCTCTTAATATGAAATATATTCTAATAAAACAAAGCTATTCTGCTAGGTAAACTACATAGTCAGTGTAATAATATTGCTTGCTACCCACAGGTCAGGTCTTTCTTTGTTTACATTCATTCTACTGACCCCAGTGAACATATTCTCTTCTGTAATGCAAACCAAAACAAAACAAACGAAAAAAAAAAATCAACAGCATATACAGTATGTGGTCAGAGTGCCCATTGGAGAAACCCTGTTTAATGATGACGATGTACTTTGTGCTGTATGCGTAACACCTGATTAACTGTACAGTGGATTTTTATTCCAGGGATCCTACTGCCTTTTCCAATGGTGATGAAGTGACAGTGGGTTGATATCGGAAACCTCTCATCCTCTTGAGGCTCTGACCAGACATGTTTTTCTCTTTCTTTAGCCCCACAATTAGACGCGATAGTCTCCCACTCACTGCGACAGCTCCCTCTCCTAAGCAGAGATATATTTATCTAAGGATAATTGGCCATTAAATCCTCACTTGACAACTGTGAAAAAGCCACCCCAAGAGTAATCTCGCTGCCAGAAAATGACAACGGTTGGCAGAGCTGTCGACTGCTGGGAGCTACATCAGCAATGGATAGATCTGTTCCACACACTCACATCCATACACGTACACACTGAGCAGATCTGGCGGTTCTAATCAAATTCTGTCTTGTTCGCAGCGCTGTGATTTTTCCCTTTTTTGTCTGAGAAAGGAATTCCCTCATTATGATCCTTATTAAAAAAAACACATCTCACTGTGGAGGATGAAACAGCATCTTTCCAATCCTGTCTGTCAGTTAATGGGACGTACTTTTAGCTTTATTTATTCTCATCAACTTTGCAATCTCCCTGCTTTGATCACTTTATCTGAGTTCTGTACATTCAATTACTGATGTCACACTTCTTTGAAAAGCCCCTCTGTAAAATAGAATTGTTCTAAGCCTTACGTCTGTGTGATTTGAGCCGATTTCTATCAAGTGGTTCAAAGAATCTGAGCTTTTTCAGCCTTTTACAGCTGCCGTCAGCGGAGCCACAAGCAAACAAAATGGCCAACAATTTGCAATATAGATGGTTTTTCCTTCTGTGAGACAGCCTAAAACAAGCATGACCAAGTGACAGATAAAGTAAGTGAGGATCACATTTATGCTGTATTTAGTTACCCGTGGGTGATCTTTGGTTTCAATGTGAATTTATATTTACTTTCTTTGAGATTAAAGTATTGGATCTTTTCTTAATGTTTATGTAACCCTTGCTTTAAGAATATTGTTCTTCGTGGTTATCTATTTAGATGGACCATGTACTAGGTTCTCAAGAGTTGCAAAAGGAAATTCAACGAATTGAAACATTGAAATGGTTGGAGGCAGATATGAGCAATTTGTTTTATAACAACAAAGATTATACAGTATAGAACAATTGAGTTTGTGTGGTTACCACTGTGTTGAATGCGACCAGTAGAGGAGAAAAGGAGTTTTCAGATCACAGGTTCCGGGCACAGGCTCGCCATTTCCATTAAAGAGAGAATCCCGATCCAATCCATTCCTGTATTGTCTCTCGCATTCCGGTCAACATCAATAACAACCCATCCAAACAAAAAACCTAGCCTGTATAACAAAAAAATGTTGTATACAGCTAATCAAAATCATATCCACTCTCAAATTCTTGAAATAGCTATAGCTGGTTTTTATCTCAAAAAATCAAATATTTTAACTTTTTTTCATACAATATCAGTAACATGCATGTATGTTTTAGATTCAAAATATCATTCTTTGTACATGAATAGCTTTTTTTACACCCATATACTCTCATTAAACTTATGGCTTTTTTGAGCTTTAACTTATTCAACCATGTATTTGTGAATATTTATATTTTTACCCATAAAATGTTCATTTTAATCCCTGTATATTCTTACAAATCATGAAATAATACTCAAATAATTATTTTTGCATTACCAAGAAGGAAAAAAAATAGATTAAATTATCCCCTTTTATCACTGACAGCATTATATTGCATATACAGTATCAGCATGTGCAGTTAGCTGCCAGATAAAATAACAAACAGACCATACAAATACATTCACAAACATATTAACATGTTACAAACTTAACCAAGGCTTTGGAAAAACCATAAAACAAGAAGAAATATTTTTAACATTTACTTTTTAGTGATAGTTAACCACTCACAATTAGCAAGAGCTTCCTGTTAGCATGTCACTCGCAGTTAGCATTAGCTTTGCATTAACATCACTACATCTTCCAAGTAAGCACATGTTAACTCACCAAGACGATATCCAACATTAGACACAGCTCAGAACTCTATCACCCTCTCAGTTCACACTGTGACTAACCAAGTCTTTCTTTCAGTTGTTAGCAAAGGAAGCTATCATTGACACGGCCTCTGGTCACGACGTCTGGAGTAGTGATTTTATGCACTGGGAAAACTTCAGGAAATCGGGTGGCTGCACACATCACAGTTAGTAGAAATGTATTTCCCAATTTTGTACGCGGCAGCGGGCCCACACAGTCAACCAGAACTCGTTCAAAAGGCTCACCAACAGCAGGTATCGGATGCAGGGGAGCTGATGGGACGGCCTGATTGGGTTTACCAGAAATCTGGCACCACTGACACGTATTACAATGACGCACCACATCGCTTTTTAACCCGGGCCAAAAAAAATGACGCAGAACCCGATCATACGTTTTTTTAATTCCAAGATGACCGGCAAACAGGTTACTATGAGCGAGTTTCAGTATTTCGTTCCGATATCGAGTGGGAATAACAATTTGCGTAACGACACTCCAATCCTCCCCCGGAGAAACATTCAGTGGCGTCCACTTACGCATAAACAACCCGTCTCTAATATAGTAACCAGTAGACATGGATTTTCCTTTGTCCCCAGTCACGGCGTCATCAAACAAATATGTCAAACTCTCATCAGCCTTTTGATCAGCGATCAATTGCTGTCTAGACAGTGACATGCCACTCACCTCGGGCATGCTCGCTCTGACTTTCCCAACTTTTGTGGAGCCATTATCAGACTTAGCGTCGAGGTTGCCCATAAAACTTTCACTCAAATGTAATATCAGGTTCTTTCTGCTCGAGTTTACGTTTAGCAGCAGTCCGCGTGACAGCACATGATGTAAAAACCCCTGGGTTGTGCAAGGTTATCAGGATTAGAACACACAACAGCGACAGGTGTCACCTCTGGCGTCATTAACACTTTACCCCTGCTAGATCATTCCCCATTATCATAGAAATCCCTCTTATAGGGAAATCAGGACGCACTCCACCACCGCGGATCCTGACCACAAATCAGACTGAATCAAAATGTTATGTAAGAGGACTCCAACATCCTGCATATTAAAACAGCGTACGGGAACATCCTACCCCACAGCAGTGTTGATATTAAACAAAACCCCCTCAAGGATGAAAGACTGAGAGGCTGCAGTAATCCGTAGGATTTTCACGGGGACTCTTTCACCGGCACTGGACAAAGACACAAACCCACAAACCATAACGGTTTAAAATCAGCGTAATCCTGTGGGCTCTGAGCCGGAGGTGAATGACTAATTTTAGATACCGTTTCCACCAAAAGCTACGTTTTTGTGTTCTTATTCTTTAAGAAGCAATGATATGGCCTTTCATTTTGCAATAGAAGCACTTCACTTCATCTTTGCTTTTAACCTCCAGCGCCCCTAGTTCAATTCCCCCGTCGGACCCAGAACCAACCGGTGCAGCAGCCACCGTAGGAGTTATATTTTCCCTGCTATTCGCGCTAGCGCTCTCAGCCTTAGGGAAGGAAAAGGGGCGTTCCACAAATACAGCTTTGTGCATCAATACATATTCATCAACAAGCACCGCCGCTTTGGACACCTCATTAACTTTAGATTCATTTAAATATGTGGTTACTTTTTCTGGAAGATTGTTCTTAAAGTCCTCCATCATTATCAGCTGTTTGAGTTGAACAAAGTCCGTAACGTTCTGAGAAGAGCACCACCTGTCAAAAAGAACTTCTTTCTCCCTCACATATTCCACATATGATTTGTTAAAAGATTTTTTCAGTTTACGAAACATCTGCCTATAAGCTTCCGGGATCAGCTCATAAGCTCGCAAAACAGCTGCTTTAACTTTATCAAACTCTTGGCACTCCCCCGCGGACAAGGATGCATAAGCTTCCTGTGCTTTCCCTACGAGTGAGCACTGCAACAACATGGGCCACGCATCCTTTGGCCGCCTAAGAGACACGGTTACTTGTTCAAAAAGAATAAAATATTTATCAACATCCCTTTCATTGAATTGTGGGACAAGACGAATATTCTTACCGATATCAAACCGTGTCTCTAACTGCAGTTGATTTTGCATGGCCAGCTCCAACTCCCAGAGATGAATCTGAGTTGCCTGCTCAACTTTTTTCTGTTCCAGAGAAAGTCGTTGGAGCTCCACTTCCAACTCCTTTAACCGAACAGCATCGTCGGCACCAGATGATAACCGTGGGCTTTTTGGAACAACAGAAGGAGGAAAAACCTCACACTCCGCGAAAGCACGGAGCAACTCAGATTTAATGCAGGCTTTTTTCGCCTGACGTGAGACTGAAACGTCATAATGTTCAGCCAATGTAAGTAAATTCTCTTTAGTGCACTTGTGCAGAACTACTAAAGTGGGTGACGCCACAAAATCATCCAGGGAAAAACTAACCGACATAATTGCTCAGATTTGCACACAACCACAAAAGACGCAAATAATCACCCATTCTGCTCTACAACACTAGGTACTGGAAACTAAAGGGCAAACTACCTAGAAAACAACTTAACGATAGGAATAAAATTTGGTTTAGACAAGCCCCCAAAAATAGAACACACTTTTACATTTGACAGGCAGGTAGGTCTATTAACTGTCAGCTTTACGCTCAACGGCTGTGCGTAAAATCTCAGTGCAGCCTGGCTGCAGACGTGAACAAGAGGAAATGGTTAAAAAAAACAAGACAATGTAGAGGAGGGATTATTGCTTAAAGTTGATATCTGTCGTTTCTGAGAAATCTATGTTTATGTATGATTTTTTTGAAATGTGAAATAATACCTAACTAGTTTTTTACTATGGTCTACTGCCGGTGGTCATTCATATACATTAATGTAAGTCCCTTCTTCATCCTATATAAATGGAAACGATCGCCGAGTGCGCCCAGCCAATAGGCTTTGACTTCCTGTTTTTGAGACTGTCAATTAAAGTGAATGCGGAACTGTGCATGGAAACAAGGCCACGCGTCACAACAGCAAACAGGTAAATATGATTTTGGCTCTTACCTGACCCATAGACCTATATCAATGTGACCCGATGTGACCTTGTTATGTTCCGTGATGCGCGTGCAGAAAAATAGAGGTGTGGCTTCTGATAGATTGCAAAGGAAGAGGGAGGAAGTGAGGCTGTTTAGGGAGAGACATTGAGACAACCTCTCAGAAACTCCGGATAGCAGCTTTAACGTAACATTCCAGTACCAGTTACATGGCTGAGCCACGCCAAGTCAGAGAAACGCCCTCAGCAGACCCCACGTGCTCACACTGACACCCCACGCTGGACTCAGTGCAACTCATGATATGCCTGAATAGGCTTTTTCTGCAGAACACTGCCAGCTCCCTTTCTGTCTCTTCAGTCTAGCAGGTTTATCTTATTGAGCCACAGCCCTGAATAATAAGGAAATAGTGTCCAGCTGAATAAGGTGGATGTATTCCTGAGTGCAAAGGCGGGGTAGGCCTGTCCACACCTTGAATAATTACTCAACTTGGCCTCTGGGTGCACCTTGCAGGCTGCATTGTTCAAAATATTGGCCTATGTGTCACTTGTTTAACTGAGTAATGATAGTGTTTCTTTTAGGGATGCACCAAATATTTGGTAACCGAATATATTCAGCCGAATATTGCAAAAAAAAGCCACATTCGGCCTTTGGTGCAGTGAGTTAAAAGCAAAGCCAAATAGTAGCGTGTGACGCAATGATGCAATCAAACAACGTGCAGTGACGCGTTGTCCAACGCACAGATATCTTAAGCATTTTATTTGGGGCTTGACATACAGGCACAGTTGTTAATGTTTTTGTCTGTATAAAACAATTATAAGATGTCTCAGTTTTCTTCTTTTTATTTTGAGGTTGAGGTTCTGTTACTGACAATTTGTTCTGGCCTGAGATATGTTGAGATTTACTTGAGCCTTTACAGAATTGACATGAAACGTCGTCACCGTGGGACAAAGAACATTTTTTTTATGGGGAAATGTTTCCAGGGAGCGCTTATTAGGTGTACCGCCCTGTCCTGGCTGCATTAAATTCCGCAAAAACAAACGCCAAAAACAACGCGAATCATCACTGACTCTTAAATACAGAGCCACCAGTGCCCGTTTAACTTTGCTGTGCCTTTGTTTTTTGTGTAGCGCAGCAGTGCTCCGTGAAAACGTGATCAGCTTTAATCATCTTCAACCTGCTCAGTGCTCAAACTGTTATGCCTGGCTAACTAAGAATAACTCAGTTCGTGTTGTCCTTTGGTTCTTTTTATTCCAGCCCTTTGTCCGTGTCTATAGGTACACATTCACAGTCAGCAAGCTACCTCAAGTACAACTGTTTCAGTGGGAACTTCCGGTTTACAAAGTCCATTGGAGCAACGTAATTAGAATGTTACATTCGAACAACATCTCATCAGAGCTACAGAAGATCCATGGGACAAGTTGTTCTGTTGTTGTGGACGAAACCATCGATACCAGGGATTGTAGAGTTTTAAACATAGTAGGTTAATGATAACTTCTGATACTGTCAAATATTCTGACCCCTAGTGGTAAAATAACTAATGCTTCCTTGTGTCCATTTAGTTTTGTGTAATCATTATGGTCTGGAACGATGTCATCGAGATAATTTAAATTAGGTTTGTTTAAACAATCATCAAAACTTTACTAATTTACTTTGTTTCCTCAAAGGAGTTAAAAACGGATAGATATTTCTAAAAAAAAAAAAATGGAATTTAAAAAATTAAAGTGGAAAACACGGAATTTGGGGAAAAAATAAAAATGGAATTTGGAAAAAAAATAAAACAGATTTTATAGGCTCTTACTGTGGCTAAGCAGACTTGTGCCAAAAGGACAATAATTAATTTGTTGTAGGTTTATCACCTTTAATGCACTTTATTTTTATTTTTTTTTGGAATGCATGTTTTGTTTTGTTTGAAGGCTTAATAGAAATGAAAAACTTTGTTGTGCTTTTTTTGAAAAGCAAAGGCTACTGGAGTATTTTAAAAATGTCAGAATATTCAATAAACATTTACTTTCTTTAAAACACATGTCTAAAAATATATTTTAGGCTATTCCTGCACTATTAAAAAAAAAATTGTGAAAAACTTAACAACCACATTCGATATTCGCCCAAGCTCTTATATTTTATTTGGCTTCGGCCACAAATTTTTATTTTGGTTCATCCCTAGTTTCTTTTATTTGAATAAATGTGATATTATTTAGATTCTACGATTTCATTGGCCTTGTGCAGTATTTATTCCCTAAAATAACATGAGATGGCAAAGTTCTGCTTTGTTCATGTGTGTAATTTTGTTTGTTTGACTTGCTATAACTGTTGGACAAGCCACTGTTTTGTAATCTTAGTTTTCTTGTTATTGGTCTAAATTTCATTAAAAAGTAAACTCTAAATGTTTTTGACAGGCACGGTGCCAGGATTTTTTCTCTCCCAGTGCTAAGGGGGTGCGGGATTGACATGTGGGGGGGGCTGATATTTAAGAAGTGGTGCACACAGAATGTTAGATATAAATGTAGTTTTGACTGAATTTGGTCAAAAAATATTTCACAAATTAGTTAAGCATAATACAAGTGACACAAGACACAAGTGTTTGTGGTTGTTTCTGCGTGTTTGGACAGGCAGGCAAGATTGCTGAGTCGAGGGTTTTCCTTTCAATTTGTCAGGTATGTTTTAACGCACCGCATGCAGGAAAAACTGCGCTCACATGAAGCGGAGCTGACAGGTAGCGTGACAGAAATGGTAAAAGTTTGTAGAGGCTCCATGGGAGACGGGTTCTTGGTCTTCATTTTTCTACGGAAACTCGTTATTTCTTAATTATCCATTGCATTGGACTGCTAGTGAACGCTAAAATGATGCGCAAAAAACACTCCCCACTCATCCCCTATCACACACACACACACACACACACACACTGTAGTATATGTTACTCAATAGGTCCCATTGAATGGGGTAGAAGCAGCGATTTGATTGGAACAGAATGGCTACTGAACTTTTTAATGTTTTTGAACTCAATAAATTAATGATAAAAACATTTAAAAATATTAAATAAAATGCTCAAGGAGCTTACAGTAACTGAGGCTACACAAATTCCTGACGGGGCTATAGCGCCCCCTAGCCCCGGTGTAGCGCCGTATCTGGTTTTTGACCTCACATTGATTCATAATGGTACCCTTGAGAGCTTTCCCCATGGAATTTATTAAATATATGTTAGGGGTAGATTTAAAAGGACAGGTAGCATTCTTAGTGTTTGTTAGGCAAATGACTTGTTTTAAAATGCAGAAGCTTTCTAAATCTACTAAAAATGCATGACCTCATGTCCACTGCAGGGAAATGTTTTTTACTGGATGAAAATGGCATGTCTCCACTCTGTTTCCCATCTAGGCCAAAGTGCAACTCAGACACTTACACCTTTGTAAGGTGATGTCACAGGCTTTTAGACTAAAGTTGCTGGGTGAATGGAGCCTTCAGTGTTGCCTGTCTTTTCAGATGTTACTTATGTTGCAGATTTGAGAGTTACTCCAATCACAGCACCCTGCCAGAACATGTCCCTGCACCCTGCCAGATCATCCATCCTTGATTCAACATCCAGGAAGCTGAGAGCTTTCTCTAATAGAAATCTGATGGTACTGGACACGAAAATGAAATGAAAAAGTAATATTTCTAATTATACACGGTCCATTGCATATGTCTACCAAATGCCATCCTGCTAGTTCAAACCAGTGAAAAGTTACAAACCCTAGGTGACGCGAATGAGTCTCAAAATGCATAAAAAAACTACACGTTACATTTTTTGGAGGATTATGGCCAACCCTTCCCACAAACTCTTCCATACTCTTCCCTCTGGCAGGAGGCTACGGGCCATCAGGATCAGAACCTCAAGACACCAAAACAGTTTCCTTCCGTCTGCCACCAGCTTCAATAACACTGCCCTGGTCCCCCACTGACCACCATAAGATAATGTAACAAAAAAACAATACTACCTTGAACTATTTGTATATATTTTCATGTTTAGTTTTTTTGTACCATCCACCACACCAAGTCACATTCCTTGTATTGTCTAAAAACTCTACTTGCCAAACTGATTCTGATTTAATCCAATGTATGAGCAGATGGATGCTGAGAACCATCATCAACAGTGTACATACAAGTACCTTAACAAATGAAAACATTTAGTGTCTCGTTTTACGACCATCCCACATGGGATTATAAGACACCATTAGCATATTAACAAAAAATGTCTAAATCAGCCCAACCATGAAGGTTTTAAAACATGTTTGATTGACGAACCTTAATCTGTAATGTACACAGTATGCAGTACATGGATGCCTCACTTTGATAATGTTAGATGTACATCTTGTGATCTATAGGCGGAGTTTGAGATTCTTGTCTTTGGCATGTATTACAGTATGGACCTGCCAAAATAATCAAATATGCAGCATGAAATGTTCAGCACCCACTGTAACTTCAAGAATAACAGTAAAGTTGCTCAAATTAAGCAGTGTTATTATTTATTATGTTCTACATGATATATCATACAACACTTGATACATGTGCTTTAATATGAGAGATACACTATAACATGGAGGGAGAGACTTGCTGGCAGTTGTATATCACTAAGTTAAACAACAGGTAGGAGAGAATAAAAGGATCCATATGTTTTAAAAGCATTTAAAAGTCCAACAACGTAGATTATACCATTAAAAGTCTCTAAAAACGTAACTCCACCTTCGCTGATTGTCTATGAGCTTCTGCAGCCAATGGATACCAATTTTGGCGAATAGATTATTACAACAACCCCTCAATCCACCATTTAAATGAAAACTTTTGATCACTGGAGGGGCTGTGCCCCCCTGCCTATCCGCAAACTCTGCGTATGACTGCATCAGCTGACCATTGTTGGTCAGTCCATCAGATAAAAATCTGTATCTTTCCTATAGGGTGTCATTGGTAAATGGACTGTGGTGGTCTAGTGGTTAAGGAAGCAAGTTATCATTTACACCAGTAGGAAGTTGACCAGCATTGTAGTACAGGAAACCCTGGGTTAACCTAGAAGTTACCGGGATAAGAGGACATCCAGCTTCGTAGTACAGGTCTCTGTTCAATGTCCATGGTAACAAATAATATTTCCCTTTGATTAAATGTGAAAATTGACTTGTTATCCATTTTACTGTGTAAAACAACCCTCTGTCCTACTAATTCGTTTAATAACTTGAATCAAGATGTAAAATGATACCTTCAGTTCTCTTAGATATATTTATTTTCTACAAAGGAAGCACACAGTATTTGAGAACCTATATGAAATTTTAAAAATATATAATAATTTGTTTTCACTGCACTAGTTTATAACATACGTACGGCCAAAGGTGGTCTAAAATTCCCATGCAGTCCTGCAGACGTGACGTCAAATGACGCTGATGAGCATTCTCAACAGCTTGGAAAGAATTAGTTAAATTCCTGTTTGTGTAGGTTATCAGGTTATCAGTTTTGTTTGAATTTTTTATTTTATTTTTTTTTTATTTTATTTGAAATCATTTTTAAATACATTGTATCTATTTGTGGAAATCTCCACGTTATGTTCTGGAGCTGTTTCTGTTTGGTCCATGACAAAACCTCCAGTCCTAAGTTTGGCAGTGGTCAGTGACACTAAAGACTAAATAAACCCCACATTTTTCTGCTGAATCAGAATCCGAATCAGCAATGTTCAGTGGGTGACTGGAGGTGTGTTCATGTGGATGGTGGCAGAGGGAAAGAAACTGTTTATGTGTCTCGAGGTTCTGGTCCTGATGGGCCGAAACCTCCTTCCAGAAGGGAGAGATTGAAATAGTTTATGACTATATGGGTGGGAGAGGTCGGCCACAATCAAAAAAAAAGGCAGAGTATTTGAATTTGACTTATTTTGTTGTACACGTGTAACAGTGACTTGTAGTGCCTTTTTAACCACAGCAGTATAAGACATTTAACTGCATAAAAACTATTTGAGTTTATATTGTGTGCATGTCAATAGATGTACCTACTGACAACTACACATGCAGGTTTGTGTGTTTGTGTTTCATGATTCCTGAACTTGGTGGTTATTCAAACATAATTTATCATCAGGCTGTGGTCACTTCAACCAAAGAAAAAAAAAACATCTTATTAATTCCTTATTCATAATTATAACATGTTAAAAAATAAAATCACACACAAAAGCAGACTTTGTTAAGACAGTCTTTTTTTTCCTAAATATTTAACAGATATAAGGTTAGTTTTACTAGTACTGTCACTAAAAACGACTGATAAATCACTCATAGAATGACGGAGGCCTATTTCCACCCCATCATTCTGAGGACCAGAAAATTTAAAGTTGAAAACACTCAAGTAGAAACAAAAGAAGTAAACAGAATTTACTACACACATACTCTTTTGAAATGCAAAATATCTGTACTAAACTATACCACACATGAGTCAATGTTTCTTTTTTCTTTCTTTTTCTCTGGGTAGAAGATCTTTCCGTCAGGCTGCGTCCTCCATCGTAACTTGATGTCCTGTCCCGGATAAAGCTCCTGCACTCTCTGATTCCACTGAAAAGAGGGAACACAAATGAAAAGTAGTTATATCATATTGTAACATCCCTGCAGGGTTTATAGTTGTAGCGTTGTCGTTCTAATGTTAATGTTGATGGTTCCGATTATTGCTAGTTCTTTGAATGCACCTTTGGGGAGAGCTGGGATGTGAGTGGCTGTGAGTGAATGAGGGGGCGGGTCAGAGAGGAGGTGAGCCCCTGTGTGTGAGAGTGAGAGCAGAGAGGTAAATGAATGAGAGGAGTCTGATAAGCCTTGACCCTTTTTGTTTTTTTTTGGCCGACAGTAACAGCAATTCTGTACAGAAATAAAGCGGCTAACAAGCAAGAAGGTTGTCGTCCTTTCCAGCGTTCTGTGGGACGCTACAATATACAAGAGCTGTTTTAACTGGCCTTCAGTGATCAATGTCAAATGCAGTGTTACTGAAAAAAAGTAACTAGTTACCGTTACTAGTTACTTCATTCACAAAGTAACTCAGTTACTATTTTGATTACTTACACCAAAAAGTTATGATTTACTGGAAAAAGTAACTCTTGAGTTACTTAGAATTAAAGAATGTATTATTTATTTTGGGTCATTTGTGTCCATACAGCTTCATATCAATGCGGTAATAAAATAATAATCCACTGTTGATCAACTGATATAAAACAATCATAAATGATGTGCATATAAAGCACAAAACAGCTGCTCCAAAATTAAAACGGTAATTTTTCAGCCTTAGCACAGTAATGTAAAGTAAGCTGTGCATATTCCAAGTGCACATTCTGCTGTTTAAAATGCTTATAAAAATAAATGTGGAAAAACTAATTCACAGCATTTTTCTCAGCTACACAGTGCTAAACATATCAGGCTAATGAGCTGCTGTTAGCAGTGACTCAGCAGTAGCGACAGGCTGCATATTTACAACAACATACTGTGCAATAGTTTGGCTGATCTGTCCCTGGATAACAGTCACAGTCCGTTAAAATCCAGCCGCAGCGTTAGCTTAGCTTCACTGATGCATTTTTTGGAAATAAAAATAATGCGGGTATTTCCACTCTGAGAAGCTCGTCCTGCTCTCGCATTGACTCGCCATGATTGGCGCACGTGATGTAAACAGAAACACGCTGACAATGCTTCTTCTTCTACTGTTTCACCATGTTTGGCACGGCATCCCGCAAAAATATGTAGTGCCACTGTAAACAGGAAGTACACTGCAGCTAGCAAAGTAACGTACAAACGCACCATATTGTAATGGTAATAGTGTTATTTCTTTAAAAAAATATTGTGATACAGTACTAGTTACTGTCAAAAGTGACGTTGGGGCGGTAACGCATTACAACACTGGTCAAATGTTAAAGGTCCAGTATTATGCTATTTTTCACCCATCTCCATTTGTTCTAAGAACCCCAACATAGTATTTGAAGTTTACTTTCCAAAATTCGCCTGTTTTCTGGAGTTTTATCCCTCTGAAAAGTGACTTTCAGAGGGATATAATTGTATTGATGTTATTGTTTTCAGTCAAAAAACTGCACATTACAGTATAACACATGGCTATTTAAGAGGGTATTGTGTTTGTGAGACTGACAAATGCTGCTTCGGGGTTTTTTGTGCAGCGTCATCTGACTCAGCTGTTTCATACACTGACCGGAGTGTTAAGATGCTAAGTCACTTTCTTGTAATCCTCTTCTGACCACAGGAATAGTCCATTTAAGGTGATAATCTTTTGTTTTGTCCTACTGCTGCGTCACAATGGGTCACAAACATGTCAGATCATGTTAAAAGCGATACGAAGCGATATAACGGTAACCAAAAAAGGAACTGATTGTTAGCGATCACATTATACTTCGGATTATCTATATGGTGGATTATATATATATATACTGGATTATCTATATACTGGATTTTCTATATACTGAACGTAAATATATTATCTGCGGATAAAGAGACTAGTTGTTAAGGGAGTATAATCGTAGACTCACTGGTTCTAATCTCCCTGGTCCATCACTGTGGGATGTTGATCAGTCCCTTATATTAACCCTAACTGCTCCTCGGGGCGCCACACCATGGCTGCCCACTGCTCTTCAGGGAGGGGTTAAATGCAGAGAACACATTTTGTGTATGTAGCTTTACATATATGACGATAAAGTATAATGTACAGGAGGAGCCAGGAGCATACATTCTTATAGGGTAGGAGGAGCCAGGATTGTCAGGAGGAGGAGTTTCCACCTTATGACATAATATTTGGAGAAAAATCCAGCTTGCCGTTTGGAGCTGACTTTTTACAAAACGTGGAATAACTTCGGCCCTCTGAATGAGGCTAAAGGAATGTATATCACTGTAGCAAAACCATTATAAAGTTACAAAAAAAAATTCACTTCTAACAGCGAACTTCAATCAGCTTCATGTGCATGTTTTTTTTTTCTTTTTTTTTTTTATATCAAGAAAACACATTCAAACACATGAGGAACATGCAAACTCCACTCAAGGAACTCCCAGAATCACCCGAGGAACAAACCCAGAACTACGTGAAAAAAGAAGTATCTTGTCTTCTTTGTTTATATTGAACACCTTCCATTTACTTCAAATAATGAGCTGTTTGTTCAAACTACATGAAAAGCTCATGGTCATTACCTGCAATAGGATGTCTTCTGCTGCCTCATGCAGATTCGCTCTGAAAAGCTGTGGAGGGACTTTCACTCTCACTACATTCTGGTGAACTGGAACTTCTAGGACAGAATTGTCAGACATTCAATCCATCATCATTGCTTGGAATTGTTGCTAAAATCTTACCTGCGCTGCAGATAAAGTAATGGGGTCTCTCGCATGTATCATCTTCCCAGTGGCCTTTACGTAAATATACACAGCGACCCATTAAACCCTGGTTTGGTTCTCCAACCTTCCAATTTGTGTATGAAAGACGTTTCCCATTCGACCACTTCCATATGACTTCCGTGTGAAGACCAATCCAGTGAGCATTATTGTCACCCAATGTCATCAGCTGAATATTCTCGGTTGGGTTTCTGACAACAGCGAGGTCAACATGAAACTTCCTGCAGTATTCCAGTGCTGTGTACCACTCCATGGGAGTGTTTATAAACTTAAAGCTGGGAGAAGATCCTTAGAAGAGAATTAGGACATTTTTCATTAGAAAATCTGTGTGAAAATGTTCTCAGTGTCATATACAAAATTATTTATTTCATTTAATTTACTGTTGTTGCTCCAATTTGTGTTTGTCCCCAGAAGTTATGAGCTTCCATCTAGTTGCTATGTCACTATTTCCATGTTGAAGCCAATATTTAACAATATGTCCATGTTAACGTTAAATTTTACATTTTAATTTTGCTTTTTCCGCGTTGCTTTTTGGAGAATGATCATAATTGTGACGAAAGGATCTTCCACCAACTCCTTCATCTTTGCCGCTTTTACATGGAGCAATCATTATGTCAGACATAGAATTGGTCACAAACAGGCGTGTCTTGAGTTGACTGATTTAAAACAGATCTGAGACATATAAAGTGAAAGCTGCTGTATTCTTGAAAATATCACCAAATGACATGGGGTATGAGTCATGGACATGGAAAATTTTGTCTTAAAAAAAAAAGTCTTAAATCATTGCGAAATTCAACAGTAACAGAACAAGAAAGGTGTTGAAAGATTTTGGCGTGAAGTGTGCAGTATTCCAATGTACATCTTGAAACTTCATATTATTGTATTTGCATATTTTTGTAATGAAATGCAAAAATGCATTCATTTTGGGTTATTTTGTGAATGATTTTGCCGTGAAAGTCACGCAATTGGTTGATTTCACCAGGCTTGGGGAGTAATGGATTACAAGTAATGGCGTTACATAATCTGGATATAAAAACACGTAACTGTAATCTGTTACAATGTATTAAAAAAAGATGTAATCAGATTACAGGTATTTAAAAAAAAAAAAAAAATGGTGATTACATTTTAAAAGCAAGCGGAATATACATCAGTGCAGCGGATACACAGTGCGCAAGCACGCATTGCAACACTTCACGGCAGTTTACCACAACAAATGAACACGTGAAACAAGCTGTAACAATGTTGTGATGACGTGAGCAAACGCCGCGGTCAGTGCGTGCTTGTCTGTAAACAGACCAACGTGTCTCACAAAGCGGCTGTATTTCAATACATCTGAGCACTGAAGAGTTTTCTAAGCAGAGTTGACGAAGCAGTAGGTGTGTTTTATGTTTCTTTGTCACTTAGACACTGTAGTTCCGTGGGACCCTTACACCACAATCTGAAGCACTGCTGCACATTAATAGCATTTGGTTTCATATGGCGTTATATTTGTGCCACTATTCTGCTGTCCGCGCACGTCTGACCTTTATCACAACTGTACATGGTCTGCTTTACAAAGATCATTGGATGGGATTAAAATTAAACCAGCGTGCACAAAAGTTCCACACCCCACAGTTACTCAAAGAGCATGGAGTACCCAGAGCTGTGTGTGCGTCTAACCCCCAATTTCAACTGGATACGGGTCCGCTGCGTTACGTCTCTGCCTTGCCAGCGGAGCTGATTGTCTATGTGTTCATTTCCACCGGGTCCGCAGGACTTCAATTTCTGGTGGATGCCGGAGCACGACGCATCAACTCAGCACAAAGCAAATATAGCAAAACAGGAAGTTAAGCACATACTCAACAAAAAAACATCTAGTTATCAAAATAAAACACTTCAGATCATATTTCAAGTAACTACATCACCAAAACGTCATAATGGGCGGGGCCAGCCCCAGAGTCATTGACGACGCCATGGACTTATTTATCTGTTTGTTGTTGCTTTTATAACGCATACCTTTAACAGCGTTCTCGCACGATTATGTAAATATCACAAGGACCGGACTGCTCCGCGGCAGGCCCAAAACGCAACCGGTGGGGGTTGCAGGACGGCGGAAAGCGAAACAAAACAGCTGAAACATATCCAGAGGAAATTTGCGGTAAAGAACATGCTTGGAAAATAAATGAAGCCAAGAAGTTATAGGTGGAATAAGTACAGCGCCCTAATAAGGTGAAACATTTTAGTGTACTAGAAATATGGACAATTGAAGCCACACGGACTTGCAGATGAGACTCACAGAAATAATCTATTTAAACTGACACTGTCACGCTGTCACGGAGGTGGGGGGAGTCACACAAGTACGCAAAAGGATTGACCATCAGTATTTTTAATATATTCACATTTACCAGTTCTAGACGGGACAAAATGTGTTACATTTAATTATATTTTGGAATGAGAGATTTTAATTGTGATTTTCACCCAGCAGTAATCTGATCAATAATCTGATATGATCAACCTGTTACATATTGTTTATGAACGAAGGCGTTTCAAATTAAAATGTGCTTCATCATTTTCACGGATTTCAGTGACATTTACAAGCCTTAGGAAAACTCCAGGTTTGTACGCAATTTTGGTAGATTTACGCAATGTGGGCCTGTCAGGAACCTGGAATACGCGCAGGAGAGAGGTTCATAACTGAAGGCGCTTAAAAAAGCGCTTAAGTCCAAACGGGAGAATAGGGCCCACTTAGTGTAAGTTACTGATTCCATTTTGTAACTTTACCGGATTACTTTTTTGAAGGAATCCTCCCAACTCTGGATTTCACAAGGTCTCACCCAGCACACATAATTCTCACTCTAAAAAAAAAAAAAAGAAAAGTTGGTCCAACAGATGAAAAAATGTGTAGGTTTTAACGACAAATTTGTTGTCGGTCCCACTGAATCTCACTCCAAGGCTTTATCAAATTTGGCAGCTCTGCTAAAGGGCTAATCAGAATAAAAGGGAGAAAGACTCTCCTACACTTCCTGACAACAGACAGGGTTGTGGAAAAAAGGCTACATAAACTAAACAAGCTAAAACACATACCACATCAAATTCACTCAGGACAATTACAAATACGTATTTGAATTTTTTTTCCTACCTGTGAAACAGAAAAAACAGAGCTTTCTACCACAGGGGAAATCATTCCATTGACCAAAGCGTGTTGCCACGCAGTTCTCTGTTATCTGAGTGAAGTCATTGGGTTCTGTGGGTGCCCATGGTCTGAAATTTGTTTCATATTCATCTCCCATTGACCACTTCCTTGTCGAACTAGAGTAATGCAGTCCAATCCACAAAAAACCGTTAAAATAATCACGACCAACGTTGAGAACCTTAGCATTCTCTTCTGAGTTTTCAATAGAGGCCAGGTCAATGTGGTTAGACCTGCAGTAGTTTACAGCTTCAGCCCAGGAGAGTTCTTTTTCAACAACGATGTATTCATGTGGATCAGAGGCAGGCAGAAAGCAAAGTTCTGAAATGATGAGAAGATATTGGTCACGTGTTTGTCTCACAACAATAATGTGCAACATTTTCTGTCATTTTTTTTACATTGTGACATATTTATGAAACAGAAGATTTTTACATGTGGTGGTAACGACATGTAAATGCAGGGCTGTCAAAGATTTATCAAATGCAACCAAGGGTTTCCTGATTTTCATCTACAAAGGTCATGCAATAATGTTCTAGAATGCTATTTGGCCGTTGCAAGAAGGTATCAAATAAATGAATTTATGGAAACGCTGCGGTGGATGCAATACATTAACAACTGTGCAGAACGTCTATATGTTTTTTTCATCACGGTTAAAACCGGGCCACTGGGAAAACTCCTGGTTCTCCCAATGGCAGTCTGCCCCTCATACTGGGACACAGCTCATTTTTACTGGGGCATGTGCCCCAGTAAAAGGGGAATGGGGACGTCCATGGTCGAAACAATGTTTGAACAACTAAAAGCTGCATATTAATCTTAAGTTAAGGTTCCAAACCACTTGGTTATCTTAGTTTTGGGATTTACTCTCAACCCATTGGAATGAGGTTATGGTAAAAAACAAAAAAAAAAATCATATTTCTTTAATTCAAGGTTGTTGCAAGTTGTGCAAAAACTGAATAACTTAGAACTGTTTAACTTCAAAACATGATTTATTAATAAAAACCACCCATTAAACTTGATTTGATGTAACAGACACCTTGGTTGTTGTTGTTTTTTAAAGTGTATTTGGAAAAAGCATTGATGAAATGTAGTCAATACAGAAAGTTTAAGGCATTTACTGGTCCATTGAAATCATTAATGCATAGATCTATGTTTTAATGTGATGTGGTAGACCAAAATCTATATAATTAGCTGTACAGTGGTCAAAGCATCACATTCACATTGGCGCCAGGGCTTCGATGTCCGGGGTGAATTTATTTTCCATCTGAAGCATATTTTTGACAAAGTCGCATGAAAAAATAAGTAAAAATCCGGTCTAATTTTTTTTTTTTTTTATCAAAGCTTAATTCTCTTCAGAATAAAGATGGCGTGTTCATCCAATCTAGTTCTCTTATAAATGCATATAATTATAAAATAACTTCAAATCAAATGTCTTCATGACTCAGACACTGATCCAGAATCACTAATAGAATCAGAGGAAAGCAGTGAAAATGATGAAAATAACAGACAGCAGGAAGTTTTTCCATTGACCAAGCGATTTGCTCAGGCTCATTGTTTGTGCAGAAGCCAAGTCCACCCCACTGTGTCACAATGAGAGAAAATACCAACGCTGATTTCAAGGCTGACAGCAGCACTATTTTTCAGCATCACTACAAACATTTACCTGTATATCAAAATGACCGTTGGATACTCTTATATAGAATAATTAACATGTTTTACAATGCCAAATGGACTTAACCAACCCTTCCAACCCATCCATGGTCGTGGGGCAGGTTAATTTTACTCTACTGATGATGTTGACTGTTGCATTAGTAATCCTGCGTAATTGTGATTCGTGTCAAACCACGTGAACAAAGCTGTAGTAAATGTAACAGAGTTTGCTTTATGTATACTCACCTATTAAAATAACAATGAGTGGGACTTTTCCTTCCATCTTCACGATGACTCTGCTAACATACTGAGAATAGAATAGTCCATGAATATCACAATATTGTATTCAAACAGAGCAGCAGGGTCTCTCTGAGGGAAAATAGATATTAGTCGATATACAGAGTACTCCACTATAGTGGTGATGTAAGAGTTAGAGAGGAAAGGTCTTGTGACTGGAGGGTCCCAGGCTCAAACTTCAAGACCTGCAGAAGGGGAGTAGGTTAGGCCAACACTTTCCCACACCCGGATTACTACCAATGTGGTGGCCTAAGCAAGGCCATTATGGCTAAAATGTTTCCACTGCTGGGCACTGGGGCAGTCCACTTCTCCTCGGTGACAGGTAAACACCAAAGAATATACAGACCCTTTCCAAAAAATTAGAATATCATGGAAAAGTTGTTTAATTTTCATAATTCCATTCAAAAAGTGAAGCTTTCATAGATTATAGATTCAGGGCCCACAATTTAAACGATTTCAAGTATTTATTTGTTTATTTTTACATAAAGCTCATAAAACCTACGAAAACAGGAATTCAAAAAATTAGAATACTGTGAAGAAATCACCATTTACTGATCAGTTTTTGCAGAACAAAAAGAGAAGAAGGACTGGACTGTTGGTCAGTGGTCCTCTTTTCTGATGAAAGTAAAGTGTGCCTTTCGTTCGGGAATCAAAGTCCAAGGGTTTGGAGGAAGACGGGTGAGGAACAGAACCCAAGCTGCTCGAGGTCCAGTGTGAAATATCCAGTCAGTCATGATTTGGGGTGCAATGTTCTGTTCTGTTCCTGCGAGCTGGCAGTGTTGCCAATCCACACTGGACAAGATGACAGGGTTCAGAGCTAATAATGAATAAGTCAATGAGTGACGAATGAACAAAGTCAGTAGATAAATGATTGTAGTGGACCATCGATCACTCTTGGGGGTAGAGGATTTGGGCGGGGCTCGAAGCGCTACTACAAATAGCATCGTCTGACCCAAGTTACCAACTTATGAACTGCTATTATATATATATATTTCAAACAAAATTCATCAGCTTCATCAATTGGTCTGTTTATTTCATGCCAACTGTTTTGCACTTTTCAGTTTCCACTTATCTGGAATGTACTGCATTAAGAGCTGTTTCTCATTTTAATACACAAAAACATTTTTTTTTAGAAAGATTTAACAAAAAATCTGGAAAACAATCAATATAGCTTTGTTAGCACTCAGTGATGAAAATAATACACAGTGTTGTTGTTTAACTATTATGTGATTCATTTAGATTAATCGAGATTAATTAATTACAAAGTCCCTAATTAATGAGATACATTTTTATAATCGAGTCCAACCACTAGTTTATATGTCATCAGCAGGGCTTTAAATTAACTTTTTAGATCACCAGCCAGCATGGCTAGTAGATTCTTAAAGTTACCAGCCAACCACATTTTCCACCAGCCAAGTTATTTCCCACAGAATAGATTTCTTTGAAAAGTTTTTATTTTAGTTGATTGCAGAAGTACATTAAAAATGGTAAAAATATAAACATTTAATTTAAAAACAATGTTGTAACAATGCCTAAAAGGTGTAATATGGAACTTTGGGTGTGTGGGAGAAGTGAACCTTTTATAAAGTATATTCTCATAACTTAATAAACAAACTTAACTCAGATGAAAATGGAATCCCTGGAACACTGTTTGAAGTTAGAAAGAATAAAAGTAATCAGTACTAAGAATTACATGTATTGTAGAGAAATGTTTTTTATTAACATGCATGCTCTTCAACTGTAAACAAATCCCAATCCCCAGAAACTGTAGAGTGCAGAGTTTAAAGGTGAACAAATGGTCAAATACCAGTCACTCATGACCCGACATCCATTTTGTATTAAAACTCCTCAAGCATGTAGTCGATCGTTGTATGACATCACCATATAGTGTTCATGGGAAATGTAGGATTAATACAACCAGCAGTTTTGCCAAATATACATTATGTTTTAAAGTCTAAACACACACAAAAAAAAACTCAAATTTCTTGGTGGAAAACAGCCCAATCTGGCAACAATGACTCGTCGCATCGTTTCTGCAGCCTGCCGACTCAAACAGACGCAGTGGTGTTAGTTTCTTTCTTCACCAGCCAAAATGGCTCGTAACGCTACAATGTTACCCAGCAAAATAAATTTTTACCCACAATGGGCCGGTTGGCAGGTGTTAATTTAAAGCCCTAGTCATCAGACATTGTGTATGCTCAAAGATTTCCATCACAGTATAAATGGTACATAATGATAACATAATGTTTTTTTCGTTTAAAGTCCCATTTTCAGATTAAATTACTTTATTACCAACACTTATATAAACATTGCATTTTACTAACATAACATAACATTAAAATTATTCATTTAAACAGCTGAAAGCTGCTCAACCTGATTGATAACAAAATGTTTGTTTTTTTTCTTTCTTTTTTACCATTTATAATAGGTAAGAAAAGCAAAATTAAATCTTGTTTTTGCTTTTTAACTGAAAAACAAAAATGTATTTCATAAGAAAACAAGCGTCCTACCTTCAGTAAAAGAGCAATATGCAGTCAGGTCAGTAACTGAAGACAAACATGCTGCTGTTCTGCAGTTATCATTCTCTGAACCACATCTCTCTTTACATTTCAGTTGGAACACACTTATTTTGCATTTTCTAGAGAAGGATGTCCATATTTGTTCAATAGTTTGCCTGGCAGATGAAACTTCCTTCTT
Source organism: Gouania willdenowi (assembly GCF_900634775.1). Lineage (NCBI taxonomy): Eukaryota > Metazoa > Chordata > Actinopteri > Blenniiformes > Gobiesocidae > Gouania > Gouania willdenowi. The sequence continues at coordinate 15,330,206 of NC_041046.1, read as the reverse complement.
TGAAATTTGTATGCATTTGTATGCTGTTTTCTTTTCCAGTATCTTCTGTGAGTGAAGCTGCTTTGTTTAAAGTGTAACTAAACCCCTGTTTTTTGCTTTTTTTTTTTTTTTTTTTTTTTTTTTTCTTTTTTTGGATATGGAATAAACATATTTTATTGTGAAAGCAGTACAACAGGATTCCTAACACAATAATTAGTGATACATTTCAGGACCTCCTTTCTTTTCCTTTCAGAGAACCAAATGAAAATAAGTCTAAATTGTTCCCAGAAAGCATGCACGCTATTTTTCATCAGGCCTGCCCTGCCCGACGATGCGGGTTTGTGAACAGACCTTCACTGGTCTGGGTTGGACTCAGACTATGTCCACTGGTGCTCATACTGGGCAGAGGAAGGAGGGGAGAGACTGACGGTGAAAAGAAGCCGATGGAGTTCCTCTGGAGTCTTAATCTGTGATTTGTTGATTAGAGATACTTTGGGAGATCCTTCTCCACCACACTTGGATCATCCAGGGGTCCAAAAACCCCTGATTTTTGCTGATCTGCCTCTCCGATCACGCTCACCCACACAGTGAAAAAGATATCCCAAATTTAGTGAATCAAATTCACTCAAACTTTGTTAACTTAACTTTATTTTTATATATTCCTTCAGATAATGTATTAAAATGTGAATATAATAATCTCTTCGGAATTTCATAAATGTTCATAAGAAAATAATTGGTTGATCAGAAAACTCAGAATCAATATTACATTAAAGGGGACATATCATGTTTTTAAATCCTTCCTTTTTACATATAAATCATACAGTTGTGGTCTATATAAAGCGGAACTGCAATGCTTGGGTCTGAATTCCTCATTAATATAGCTCCACAGGCCCCTTTTCTACCCCTTTTCTGATGTGCTTCTGAGACCAACTCATTTTGGTGCGGTCTCTTTAAATGCAAATGAGACACTCCATACCCCGCCCCCTCTTCAGGTGACACTCGGTTCAACTCCACCCTGCTCGGCCATTTTTGTAGTTTGATAGAAGAGATACGGCTATGTAGCGGCGCATAAACTTTTTATTCAGAGGTTATTTACAAAATGTGAACAACAGAAGACTTGTCCATCCAGCCTTACATGTTCGAGCCAGAGTCGGACCCAGCGGAGCGAGATGAAAATGAAGATGATGAACCTGCAGAACCCTAACAAGTGAGCTAACACAAGCACCGAGCTAACGTTAGCGCCAAGCTAACGTCACGAAATGCATTTTAATACAGTCTTTTCAAAGACAAAAACGGCAAAATGAAATGACTAATGAAAACTTTAGACTTAAATTAAATCACGTAGGCCATATCATCAAGGATCTAAAACGAGCACACAGCGCTAACATATGAAGTCTGAAGACGGTGCAACTACTAATGCTAACAAAACAATGACAGGGACGTCTTATCATCACACTTTTTAGCGTTATTTACAGCTTACCGAAGTGCTCTGTTCGTCGTCTCCAAAGATAGAAGGAATTTAACCCTCAATCAGACAAAGTCTTTCGGCAAATCCTTCTTTATACTGGCGGAGGTTGCTGAAGCAGTCATCCTTGAAGTGCTTCGCGCACACAAAAATGACTTTACCCACAGATGTGGGTACATTTCCATGAAAAATAAAACTCAACCAGGCACTTTGAAAAGGTTCTGATGCTGGGAGACGTTGTAATGAAGCGTGTGGGTTACTACATCCAACAACCGAACATTTTGACTTATCCTCTTGTAACTTTGGCATCCTTGAGCTTGGACTACAAAATAAAAGCGAGAAATAAAATGGCGGATTGCTCGAAGTGTTGGACCTGGAGTTGATGTACTAATTTGGCAGTTCCACTGCAAATATGTGATGTAATAGTTCAAAAAACGTAATAGAGAATAGAAAAATCGAAACAGATTGAAAAAATTTTTCTGTACTTCTAAGCACTCTAAATATACAACAAAATGCATTTAAGGGCTAAAAAAGTGGATTTAGCATGATATGTGCCCTTTAAAACTACAAGCAGTGAACTCCTGGGTACAGACTCGTGGGAGCAAACTTGGTGAATGGACTTGCTGTTTTGGGCATTACTATTCTCTGCTCGACTGAAGTCAAGCACATTCACGTACCATTCATAGTTAAAAGTGTAATAGTGGACGTTCCAACAGAAGTCCCCAGGACTGGCGTGGGCACAACGGTTACACGGCAAAGTAAGAGGAAAAAGGAAGACCGACGTGGAGAAGCAACATTATAAAGGCACAAACATGTTTGTGCGAAACGATCCCTCTGACTCGGTATGTGGGGTGGACTGCGCATGATCCGCTATCAGTCCGCGAGCAGTTCACCCCACATACCAAGTCAGAAAGAGAGAGTGATAACAGACAGGATAAATCACTTGTAAAACTAAGAGAAACAAATCCAAGGTGAAGAGAACATGCGCAATTCATTTACAGCCCAGATGTGAAGTGTCTGTCTGTCTGCAGCTGGATTCAGGAGGCGGAGGAGCAGCTGTGAGCCTCTTACTGGCCTCACAGCAACAAATGATACATGCTTTCATGTTTCTAAAACATAAGAAAACTCTCCAAAAACACAAGATAAAGTCCCTACATTTGTCACTTGTCTCTATTGAGAGAGAAAAAAAGTGGCTCAGAGCTCCCCAGTTGTGCGCGTTCACTAGGATACTAATAAGGGACAATAGGATTCAAAATAGGGAGGAGAGGGTGGAGCATGGAGCTTCTCATGTCTCTATATACTGCAGCTTTAAGTCTGTGTGTCAGCCTGTGTGTGAAGGCCTGTGTATATGTAACCTGACACCCAGAATTTAGTTTGAGGAGGTGATGATCAGTCACACAAAGATTACTCATGAAAAATGTAGCACAAAAGTTTGACCAAACTCTGATATTTTAGGATCAAGTACCTAATTAACAACATTTTAAAAATTATTATAAATTTCACAAACCAATGAGGAGATGAAATGCTTTTTAGCTGTTATTAAGAAGACTGGATGTGATCAGAGAGGAATTTGGTTTAGATAATATACATTAAAATTCAACCGTTAGTCCGATCTCAACCATTCAAACGTTGTTGGTAAGTTAATATTAAGGACCATAAACATGTAAAATGGTGCATAAAGCAGTTATATGAAATATTACTATTGGCCTAGAACAATCATGTGTAACATACCTGAAAAAAAAGTTACATTGACAGACTTCTTTGTAGACCATAGGTATGAAATGTTTTCCATAGAAAACTGATTATGTAGAGACAGGTTTCAACCTCCTTGGATCTTCCTATGATTTTTTTATGAATTTTGTGAAATTTTGTGAAAAATATGTCATGCTCACAAGTAGGTGGCGCTGTGTACACAGTCAGTTATTTTATTTGTATGTGTTAGTTGTATTAAAGTGATAATTTGTGTGAAGTTTTAGATCGATAAGACCATGTACAGCAAATATAATACATATTTACTGCTTCAGGGGTTAAAATGGCGATCTCAACCAGAGTTGTGTGAGATATGGAAATACTTTCAAGACCTACTGACTTCTGAGTCCTTTAGCGATGTGCACAAGTTTCAGGCCTCTATGATGATTCCTCTTGGAGATAAAGGCTAAAATGAATCCCTTAAATTGGAATAGAAATGTATTATTAAAAAATAACAGGTTTGAGAAAATAGCTTCAAGAAACTTTTTTGTGAATCTTTATAGATTCTATAAGCCTGTAAATTTTGGGACGTCTAGTGCAAATGTGCGTGAGGGGCTGTTTATTTAAAAATTTGAAGGGGCCAATTTTAAAAAAGTAATTACAAAAATGTTATGAAATTTTCAGGTGTTGGTACCCTTAAAGCACAACTAAGTAACTTACCTTAACCTTAGTAGCTCCCCTTAAAGGTCCCTTTTGATTATGTCACTGTCGTAAACACGCCTGCCCCACCCCACAGGTGCATGAGCACCTTTGCTCACTGAAAAATCATAATACAACAGTGACACTAAGGGTGCTTTCACACATATAGTCCCATGTGACCATGTGAACAGTATGAGGAAGAGAGACAAGTAAAATAAATGAATGATGTGGGAGTAATACAGAAGGGAGTGTGGAAATGTGTGTGTTTGTTTGTGTGCTGACAAAGCGGCTATGAAAATGGATGGATGGATAGATAGATAGATAGATAGATAGATAGATAGATAGATAGATAGATAGATAGATAGATAGATAGATAGATAGATAGATAGATAGATAGATAGATAGATATTTGTGTGTGTGCTGCCTGATTGAGCGCTGGGTTGCGAGTGTGTGTGCGTGCCTGTTGCCGCGACGACAGTGTGTGATTGCTGTGTGCCGCTGCTGAGCTGTCACTGCATGGAGTTGTTCTGTTCCTCGGACAAAGGTCTTCTCTGCCTTTTTTTGCTGGCTCCGCCATGATATAAGTTTGAGAAAAGTCAACCATGGTCATAATCTAGCATTAGTTTGTATTGGGCTGCCATAAAGCAGTACGTCAGCACGAGACAGCAGGAGGGGATGAAAGACCCCCCAATCACCCCATAAACACTTGTATTACAACTAGAAAGATTTATCAAGGTGAAAAAGTTACTTAGTTCTGCTTTAACATACATGGCAGGTTTCGTCACTTGCAAAAATTTCTAACTACTCTCAGTGCCACTCTGCCACAGGTTCCGTAAAAACTCAACTATCAATACAATGCATAGTAGAATGAAAAAAACTGTTTTTCGAGTTATTAAAACATTTGGCACCCCCCATAGGCCTGGAAATGTGGTAAAAACTCACTGTTTTGAACATGATTGGTCTCCAACTTGTTATAAACACTCTAGGAGAAGTTTACTTTTAAAATTGTGTGGTTTGACCAAAATTTTTTGAAAAAGTGCCAAATTGCCTGTTGGATTTAGGTCCAAATTACATGTTTGATAGTCACTGTCCAATGCCTATACCTACCAAATGCCATCCAGCTAGTTCAAACCACTGAAAAGTCCCAAAATTGCATCAAAAAACAACAAATTACATTTTTCACCTACCTATACCCTCCTGCCAAATTTCATGAAATTGCAAATAAAATCTAAGTAAAGTATCATAAGAAGAAGAATCCGTTTGGGAACAATAGGGCCTTCACGCCACCTTCTGTGCTCGGGCCCTAATAATAATAAGAGGAATCTGTACAGGAACAATAGGGCCTTCGCACTGCCTCCGGTGATCAGGCCTTAATAATACAGTGAGCTGTAGGTAAGAAGGCGGAATCTTCTCTAAAAGCTCCAGACTTGTGTTGTTTATTAATTCAGAGCAGTGTTTCAGTTTCACAATCCATGTTGTCAAAAATTCCAACATTGTCTTGAGTGCAATCTCGTGTTGGAGTGATAATGGGAAGGAAAGTACAGGGGAGGTGAAGCAAAGGTACGCAACATTAACTATTCACCAGAGAGCATGAGGCAGGTGGAGAGGCAATGAGGGAAAGCCTTGTTTCTGGACTTCCATGCCTCAATCCACCGGTGAGAACACCCAAAACAGACGCACTTTACGTTTTAACAGTTTGTCGAAGAAGCTTTTGTTTCTTCCTTTCTGCTCTTTTTTGTTGTTGTTGTTTTTTTTTAACACCCCTTTTTTCCACATCAGTCCTTTTACTCTGGAGGCTGCCATGCCGCTCACAAACAACAGCAATGTCCCAGTTGGCCCTGTTTGATGACCTACATTACATTCTCTTTGCATAGAGATCCTGCAGCTTACATGTCGTGTGTGCATAAACTGTGGTATAATGACTTGAACAAAAGGGAGGAGCAGCCATACAGCATGAAAATGAAAGTATGAAGCATTGTAGGGGACACGCTACATCAAGGTAGCTCGCTATACTCTAAACACCCAGAGCTGAGGGTTGGTGTCACGGATCATGGCTTGCGATGGTTGTGACATACCTGTGAACATGGTTTATTTGCATGTGTGCAAACACATACAAGCGTATGAATCGTGCAAGCCCGTACGTTTGTCCCTCACACTTGAAACAGCTAACAGCCCTGTGGGACCTACCAGCAGCGGATTCCTTCTGCGAGGTTTGACAAGTTGAATGTCACAACAATTCACAGAAGCACAGTGCGGCTTCTAGCGGCTTTGCACAATGTGAGTCAAGCAAAATCACTTTGAATAAGTTTCATCTGATCAATAATTACCCCTTTTGATGTCTTTTGATTGTAAAAGTAAGACCGCATCACAGCAAAATGAGCTTCTACACCTCAACGCTAATGTGTGAACTGTTGATGTTCAAAAACCAAAGTAGGCAAAACCACAAACGTTAAGTTACAGATCAAAAGTGTTCATCCAGCAACTTTAATTGCTGCTTTAAAGGGGCAGTAATATGAAAAGATCCCTTGTGCCACAGTGATATACATTCCTTTAGCCTCATTCAAATGGCCAAAGTTGAAAAAGTTTTGTTTCCTCCCTCACTTGTAATTCCACATTTTGTAAAAAGTCCAAACGGGAGAATAGGATTTTTCTCGCGGAGTGACATCACATCGCGGAAACTCCTCCTCCTAACAATCCTGGCTCAGACTACATCACAGGTTAAACAAACACTGCGGTTCAATATGTATATATATATATATATATATATATATATATAGTACTTTATTGTCATATATTTAAAGCTATATACACAAAATGTGTTCTCTTCATTTAACCCCTCCGTGGCTGCAGTGGGCAGCCACGGTGTAGCACCCAAAGCAGTTCCACTTTTAGTAGCCATTATACCTCCTCGTTTCACCTTTGACTTGATCTGACATGTTTGTGACCCAATGTGATGCAGCGATTTGGTAAAAACGAATGATCATCTCCTTAAAGACACTATTCCTGCGGTTAGGAGAGATGAGGAAGAGAAGAAAGTGGCTTAGCAACTTAACACTTCGGTGAGTGTTTGATACAGCTGATTGACTCCGCTGCTGCCAGACAGACTCACAATCACAATAGCTGCCTAAATATCTGTGTTTGACTGTAATGTGCAGATTTTTGGCTGAAAACAATAACAAGAGTGCATGGATAGCAAAAGAAAATCACTTTGGTAATCACTGATCACCCTTGCAACAGCAAGGCATGAGGTCAGCGTCTACAGACACGCCCACTCATGCGTTTGAATGAAGGCCTCAAAACAGCCTGTTAAAGCGTTATTAAAAGTGACTTTTCAGAGGGCTAATACAGGCGAGTTTGGGAAAATAAACCTCAAATACAATGTTGTTGGGGTTCTGAGAATAAATGAAGATTGGTGAAAAATAGCATAATTCTGGACCCTTAATGCATTGGCAATTTTTCCATCTGAAAACGGCAAGTCTTGAGTGTATCTACTCCACTCTTGCAACTTGTAGTGCCATGTCGTCTATATGCTTGGAAGATAAAGCTCACTTCTACAAAGCATCATCCCACAAATTAAGCCCCCTAAGTTCCCCCGCTATCCAAAAAACTAAAAGTTTCAGTGTTCTCCCTGAGAGCAGTACTAAAGCAGAAAGCCTGTTAAGCCCCATTAGAAGCCTGTGTGCTGTGACGATCTCATTGGAAGAACTGGATAAAAATTGCACGGATTAATGTGTTAATCCACCTCTTTAAAATGCTAATGTCCATTTTATGCCCATTAAATCTCAGTGTGCATTTTCTTTGATGCGTGCAATTTCTATCAATTAAACACAGAGGAGAGAAACAGGCAGGAAGGAGATTAGTTCTCTGGCTTCAAGCGTGTATATCTCCTTTTGGTTTCATATTTATCCTAAGTGCAGAGGGAGGGGTTGTTTGCAATAGGTTAGTGAAATACAGGAGGAGCAATGTGACGATATGAAGAACTCTGCAAGCTCTGTGTGCCTTTCAAAGAGCTTAAATCAAACCCCCAAACATCCACAAGCAAGAGGGACTCAGTAAACACAGCAGTAAAACGCTTTGTTTCAAAGGCAAAAACTAGTGAAAAAAAAACGATTTATTTCATATGTGTACAAACACAGGCGACAACGAAATGCCACAAAAATGCATTTGTCCACAATCTTAGAGTTATTAGATACACAATAGTTCAGTGTTTCATTACTTCCTGCTGAAAGCACTCATTTGTGAAAGTTTGATTTGCAAATGCAATTTTTCATGTATATTGATCATATATTTTAGTTTGTGTCTTTACTTCCTCCGGTCCTATCATAGTTTTAATTAAATCTATATGGTACTCGCTTAGCAGTTATTTTGTATACCTTTATTATTTCAAAGCCCTACCAACTCGGCCACTGTGTGATCGGAGTAATGATTTGCCACATCAGATATAAACAGATCTGTAGGAAGTGTTGAACTACGCAATATAGGTGTACAACGATAATGGGATAAGTGTAAGAACTAATGTTAATGCTCAGGCAGGGTTGGGGTCAATGACAATTGTAATCACATAACTGATAATGAGTTACAATCACGGTGTAATTAAAATTGTAATTTTAAAAATCTGTTGCTGTTTCGATCATAATTAACAATTATTAAAACTATTTTTCATATCAATCTTTCCCACATTTTACCATTTAAAAAAAAATTAAATATAGGGGTACAATGACACAAAAAAAGGCTTAGACATGCACACTATAGATATTAAAACCTACATTTTCATTGATAATGAAGCCTAACATTGTAACCAATAGATAGGAAAGAAATTACATGATAGATATTTGTTTTTACTGTATTTTACAGCTGATTTAGGACATGTTCTAATAAGAGATGCTAACAGAAAGCTAACACAAGAGGAAGGTTAACTTTTATTAGGTTATTTATTTAAGGCTCAGTAATTGTAATTAATTGTAATTGAACTTTATTAATTGAGAATGTAGTTGTAATTGACTTTCTGAGGATAAAAAAAATATTGTAATTTAATTGTAATTGGAAAAAAATGCTGATCACTCTAATCGTAATTGAATTGTAATTGAACATAGAATATTGAAGACGTAATTGTAACTAAAAAAATGTAATTGACCCCAACCCTGTGCTGAGGTGAGGACTCCTAGAGACATCAGTCGTAGCTAACGTAGTTTGCTAACATGACTAACTAACAGGCTTTGGACAAAGTAATATCTTTTGTCACCACTACACTACGAAAGCAGTTAGAAATACCTATCTTAGTATGAGTATTTTTTATGTGTTTCTGGTGGAACACGGAGTTGCCAAATGACAAAAACTAATTAACAACAGCTTTTGAAAGTTCACTTCCAGAGTTCGAGAGTATTGCAGCTTATGGTTTTATATCAATGTGTCATGTAACGTCTGGGTTTTTCTTAAGATATGTGTGCGGTTTAGAATGTGCTTTAAATTTAAATCCTTATTTGCATTAGTTTTGTGAAGCTCCAGAATCCCTAGATATCTATTATGAGCTGAAGTCGCCAATTAGCAGAAGAAATGATGCATCAGCAGGATTCTGCAGATAGAATTATTATTCTGATTATGATTATGATTATTATTATTATTTATTTATTTTTATTTTTTTATTTTTTTTAAACGGTGTAGTGAATCATATTTAGAGGTTCTTATCCCATAATATCAGGATGACTCGTGGATGCCCTCACAGTCGTGCAAAGCCTTTTAAGACCAGGAGTGACACAGCTTGTCCAATCCCAGAGGCCTCCGCGGCTGACCACAAAACGCTTCCAGATATGTCACACATACACACACATGTACACGCACACACACACACATGTACACACACGCACACACACACACACACACACACACTCACTCACAGTTATTGTTTAGAGTTAAAATGGTTCCAGTAAACTGACATTTATCAAAGTGAGCTCTATTTTTGCTGCAGGATGTAAGGAATGATTTATGGAGGCATTTCAACTTTTCTCGCTCACGCCCTCCATCATGAGCAAAATATGCCACAGTAAAAGTAAAATACACACTATGCTACATGGTGAAAATGTACTGACTCATATTTTATTTACTCAGGTATAGTGTGACAAGTTCCTCTGTGCCAATGAATTGGCAGGTGGCTTTTTGGGAGGTCCAGGAAGCTATAAATGTATTTCATGTAGATGCAGAGGTCCATGCCAGGTATGAGGCCGATACATGCAGCTATATGGCTCTTACTGTAATACCAGTAACTCCTTTTACACGGAATCTAAAGTTACTTAGAAATAAGTGCGTGCTAACAAACACATCTTTTCCATCCATCCCGCAAGGTTGTACCTGTGGTTTTTCTTCTAATAACACTTCCCCAACACTTCTCCCACACAGACATATGTGGGCTATCCAGAAGGAGAGTGATTTATTAAATTATCAATTTTCCATGATATATTAAATCTCTGCCTCAGTGATTTCATTGAGTAAATTAGGTGCTCGCAGCTCAGTGCAATCACAGGCTTGGACAATAAGCCCCACACTTGTATTAGAGAGTGTTCACAGTCTGCTAATGGTGTGGGAAGAAATTGATTACGACAACATTTTACAACAGTTCATCAGCCAGCTACTGTATAAGCATCATCATGATAGTGGATTATTGGGTTTTATATTATTTCATATTTCCACTGATTTTATTTAGATCATTTAGGCTCTGTAATGTTGGACATTTGTTGCATTGCAAATAATGGATGGTATGATTGAAAAATCACTCAAATTCAAAGAGCCAATTCATGGTTGGGGTCAATTATAATTATAATCATGTAATTGATAATTAATTACAATTATGGCATAATTACAATTGTAATTGTAATTTTAAAAATCCGTTGTTGTCATAATTGTAACTGAATTGTAATTTTGTTTAGATAATTGACTTTGTAATTGTAATTGCCATGACAATTCTATAAAACTGATCAATTATAATTTAAGGCAAAACTATGTTACAGTTCTATGTACAGTTGTACACAAATGTAATTATAAAATTATGTTTCAAATCAAGCTTTTCCACATTTTTACCATTTAAAAAAAATTAATGGTGGGCTATACTGACACAAATCATCATTGAACTGTAATTGAACATGAGTAATTGAAAATGTAATCGTAACTGAAAAATGTAATTGACCTCAACCCTGGTCAGGTTCAAGAAGCATGGGGCCAACTTTCAGGCAGAACAGATGCTCTGTTATATTTTGATCCATCAGCCCTTTCAGAGCTGCTTGTTTGTTTCATATTTATTAATAGTTGTGTGAATATTTTGTGTAACAAAAAACAGTCTGTATTGTAGGATTAATGTCAAAATATCTATCCAACTAAAATATTAACATGAGAAACCATTCATGATCGAGTTCTTCAACACATCACAAAAACATTATGGACATTCATAGATTAGAACTCACTTAGATATAAAAAAAAATAAAATAAAGGCATAAACGAATAAAAGCCTTAAAATGGTTCACAGTTCCAATGGTCGATGGTCAAGGTTCTTCACATGGAGCCAAGCCTCAGTGACCATGTTTGAGTGGAAACTGAGAAAGCCTGCTCATTGTCATGTTTGTCTGCTTGTTTTAGGGTTGAAGTAAAATTAGAGTTTGAGGTCCAAAGACAGCATGCTCCCATGATGCTAAAACCACCTTTTCTCATTATACAATTTGTCTGTGCTGTTTTCAGCAAACAGGAAGTCCCAGAAAACTTGGAGAGGATTTGGCATAAGCACGTCTTCAGAAGTCTGAAGAACTTAAAGGAGGAAACTAATGAGATTGGACAGATTCAAGATGGTGCGGTTACATATAAGGGCTGGGACTTTTGCTTTTCAGTTGTTTTTTAGAAAAGCAGTACATTTGGACAAGCTGCCAGTCGCTTCGGTGCGTGAGAACTCAGTCCTGCTACAAACATTGTCATCCTTGTTCCTTTTTCTGCCTCTGGTTTTCCTCCTGAAACACAAATGCTCCTACGTTCCAAAAACTGAAGCAGCATTTTAGTTTGCACTCCCACATTTCCATTACTTCTCCTCCCTGTCTTTCAGTGGTTCCAGCTGAGGTTATTGGATTGCATATTGCAGTGTGATCCTTTGGGGAAGGCATTGTTATGGAAGCCGGGTCGACTGCACTAAAATCTACTCAAACTCCATTCAACAGCCTCCCTGTCTTAACACCGCAGCTGTCAGCAACGTCAGAACACGATGAGCTGTGACACCACCGAATCCAGCAACGCTTTGTCACCCTGATACACTTAAGCATTGGTTATAGAGCTCAGGCTTGGCAAAGACATGCTGTCAAGTTAGGGAAGACCATTATCTGCAATAGACACAAAAGTACAGGGGATCTCTGCAGACACAGAGATGATTAAGGGCTAAGTGTCATTCTTACTGTCTTGGTGTAGTTTTTTTTAAGAGCTCTTTTTATTACTGTCCTTTTTTACCGTAAGCTTCAGACTTATAACACTATCTCTCACGCTCACTTCGCAGGGACATGGACCCTCACAACCATGTTGGGGGTATTGTCCACACACCACATCTCTTCAAATTAACCAGAGGACAATATTTAAGTGTAAATATAAGAAAGGGCCTGGATTCAGTTTGAAGGACAGATGAGCAGAGAATAATTTCCATAATTTGTCATTATCAGGCTGGAACCAAGGCCCTAGTGCTGGAGATCAGGGACACAAATTCTATACACTAGACATCTTGTTTGGACAGTTAGCTATGCATTTGCTTATCACTCATTGCATTTTGGTACAACATTCCACCAACCTGCAATATTACTTACGCTCCTCACAAAAATGTAATTTTAATACTTTTTATACCAATGCACTTTGTACTGATTACCTGTTTATTCCAACATAATTTTACTGTACCTTATGTTGTTTTTTTATGTGGATTGTGTCTGTTTGGTTTAAATCTTTGAAGTGCAGTTGAATGTTGTTGGGAGGGACTTGTGCAGTGACAATAAAATGATTTTATTTTATTCTATTTTATTCTACAAATCATTTGTTACTTTCTAAATATATAAAAAGACAAACAATGTTAATAAATTAATTGCTGAACTGACTCCATTTTTTATAATTTTATGGTTGTATATTTACTCATTTCATTAATTTATTCAGTTAGTTTTTGCTTGCTTGTTTGCTTGTAACGTTGTGATTTGATCTTGTTTGTCCTGGGTTCTTTGTGTGGAGTTTGCATGTTATCCCAGTGTTTTAATGGCTTTTATTAGGTAATCCTCATACAGGCTAGGAAACTGTATGTTTATATAAAGTTAATAAATTGGTCATCAGAGATATCAGGTGAAAAAATATGATTATCAGATTTTTTGGAAGAGAACGAATGTTTTTCTTCAGTGGATATGAATTATGTATTTAAATATATATATTTTTTAATGTATTTGTAAATTAAAGTATATAGAGGCATTATATATTGTGTAGACAAGAGAAAGCCAGGCAAATGTATTTGTATTGCACATTACATATACGTGGTAACTCAGTTTTCTTTACATTATTAGAAGTGAAACACTCAGAAAGAGATCATAAAACAGTTTAAATCACGGTAAATGTATCTCCACCATAAGCAGGCGTTTCAAAACAGAATAAACATTTTTTCAAGCCTGATTTAAAGGAATTGACCATTTCTGACCCGCTTTCTCCTTCTCTGGGTCACAGGGGTCTGCTGGTGCTGGGCGGAGCTACACCCTGAACAGTCCATCACAGCTCATCTCAGGTGCTCAGAAAGTGTGGAGCTTTGTAAACTGGAAGGAGGATTTTAAAGTCTATCCTTTGACTCACAGGAAGCCAATGTAGTGATTTGAGGAGCATGTTAATATGGTCCATCTTTTTACTGCTACTCAAGACTCTGGCAGCAGCATTCTGGATCTGCTGCAGCTGTCTGATTGATTTCTTGTTTAGATCTGCAAACATACCGTTTCAATCACAGTAATCTAATCTGCTGAAAAGAAAAGCATGAACAAGCTTTTCTGCATCTGGTTTAGACAGAAAAGCTTTGATTCTAGCAATGATTGTTATAGTGGTAATAGACAGACTTAGTTACAACTTTGAGGTTATGTGGAAATTTAGGTCTGAGTCAATGATTACGCCAAGATTTCCAGCTTGATTTGTAGCCTTCAATTAGATGGCATTTGGATGAACACTGACTGTTGATCTTTGACCTTCAGGGCCAAAATCAATCATTTCTGTCTTTTTGGCGTTGAACTGGAGAAGATTTTGATACATTCACTCTTTGATGTGGAGAGTGCACAGACCTAGAGACAATAAGGGATTGTAGTCATGTGATGACATGAATATAAGGTTGTTTGTCATCTGCATAAGGATGATAGGAGGTGTGATGTTCTATAATCTGTGCTCAGGGCAGCATGTGCAGTATATGGTAAATCAAAGTGGTCCTTGAATGGACTTTTGACGAACCTCACAGCTAATTCAATTAAGTTCAATTAAATTACACCTTATTTATAAAGCGTTAATTACAACAAAATGTAATTGTATTTATTAGAGAATTATGTTTGGGAAATTCCTTCCCCTGATCTCGAACTACTTACAGTTTGTCTGATGATCAGTTTGTATCTGGATATCAAACTGCAAAATCATTGCATGACTTCTTAGATATAGCAGTTCTGCTAGGATTAAGACTTCTGAATTGGTCGGTCCGTCCATGACAGAAAACGATGTGTGTCCATTATATTTGTTTCTTCTAATTCTTCTAACCTGCTACACTGTATATATATATTTTATATTTATCCTATTTATCCTTTATTCTCTATCTACCCTTTATTTATCCCTCATCCTTTATTATTATTATTATTATTATTATTATTGTTGCTGGGTTGTTTTCTTTGTTTTTTGTTTGACGCACCGACTACCAAGTCAAATTCCTTGTACTGTCCTAAAAACTGTACTTGGCCATTAAAACATTTCTGATTCTGATTCTAATTATCTCAGAGGTAAAGGATTCTATTGCATCCTTTAGTTTCACATTGAATATTATAACGCTCTCTTCATAGCTGTCAAATTATAGCTGGAGTTCTTTTTGTTTTTGTCATGTATTCTACCTGTTTTTAGGTTGTTGTTTTTTGGTTTTGTGACCTTTAACCAGTATGGCATGGTGTGATGATACTAAAGCCTGAGTGAATAATGTGTTGTTGTTAATGTAACACTTTCTCATTACCCATTGCCCTCTGTAAAGCACTGGGCCAATATGAATCTACATTTTTTAAATGCAGACAAGTCAATTGGCTTCAGCTTGATTTAAAACTATATATGTGTTTCCTCCAACAACTGTGTCTCTTTTAACAGACACTGCAGGCGTCAATTGTGCCCTAAATAATGAAAAGGCAATTACGCTGCTAAACCAAACCCCAGTGGTAGTAGGGTGATGTTTTATTTTTATCCGCTAAGTAAGAATACATTTTTGCGGCTCAATGTGGTTTTCATGTTTTAAGTCCATATGGGTCACGCTCAGGACACCAGCCTCCTCACGCTCCTCCGCCTGCAGCATTATTGTGATGGAGGTATCAAATCCAGATGAATATGGCAGAGAGTCAGTGTGAATGCAGGGGGACAGAGTATCTGCCTGAAACCAAGAGGAAACCAAGAGGAAACAGAAGTCGACAGCTTAGATTGTGCCTCAATTAATTATTCAATGACCAGATTCTCTATCCAATGACCCCAGTAAAAAAGCACAAATTATTTAGCGAGCTGCCACATCAGCGATTGGTGTGAGTGTATGAAGCGTGGGCTCTCCCTTGAGTAGCCTATCATAGAAGGCATGTGAACCTCTGTCTTGGGTTTTTTGCAGTATGACACATGGCCTCAAGGGTATCAATAGCCATATCAGCGTACAAGGACTTTGGTTTCTTTGTCAGATCTGTTAACAGAGAAATCTACACCCTCGTAATCAACAATAGCTAATCTGGACAAAACAGAATCTGGCGTGATTTATAAAGAACGGCAATTTAGACGGACCATCTGAGTACAGCTGATAACTTGGCTTTGACTTATACTAATCTTTGGAGACTAGTTGTGCAAAATGGGAGTTTTTGAATTTGACTATCAAACTAGAAAACAAATGTTAAAGTGACCAAACTTAAATTTAAATTAACAACATACTGTATTTAAGGTGGTACAATTATTTAATAATTAGGGAAGAGGTAATATACTTTAGATCAGTGATTCTCAGCTGGTGGGTCGGCACCCAAAAATGGGTTGCGGCCCTGTAATGGGCGGGTCGCAGACAGCTGGTCAAAAAAAAGAAAACTAATACTTACTGTCTCTAATGTTGGCTTGTCTGTGATTTTGAAAGAAACTTTTCTTTTGACAGGCATGTGTGGAATGCATGTTGCACAGGAAAATATGTAGATTTCTGTTTATATATGTGTGTTTTCAACATCTATTTTATAAAAACTAAATTTGGTTGGTTGAATTAAAATTAATTTAAAAAAAAAAAGTGGCAAAATGTGATGGGTCCCAGGGTGAGACCAGTTGAGATGTTTCAGATGTTTCAATCAATCTCCCAAAAATGGTATTTAAAAAAAATCACTTATTTTAACTCGGTTGAAAATGAAATGTAAGGAAATTAAAGTAATACCCCATTCACTAGCAGGATTTTGATCAAGAGGCTTTTGATAGATTTATACTTGATTATAAGTGAGGTCCTCTCTGTAAGTCACACTTACAGTATGGGATGGTGTGGCTGGTTCGGCAGCTTTAGCTACATGGACATACAGTTCAGATAGTAAAATGAACAAAATATTATATGTCATATAACAATTTTAAATGTTTATTTTTGGACTGTCTGATTCAATTTAAAATCTGATGCAAAGAGGTAGTGGAACCCTGGTTATGTTCTATTTTGAGTCCAGTTAACAGAACAATTTGATAATAGTTTTAAAACCAATACATATAGTATACCAGTAGAACAAAGTCCAAAAGTGATGCATTAGGCTTGATAACAAAAGACTTAAAATATTAGAAAGCCCAAATGCAACTTCCAGAGAACACTGAATATCTGTGCAAATGCTACAAACAGCCATAGTAAGAAGCATTATGGATTTGATCAATTGATTACATTGAATAATATTCAGGATTTAAATACTGGTAAACCCTCTCAATTTTTTGTGCATGTATGAGACAATCAAAGGGAGATAATAGTGTCAGAATCAGAATCAACTTTATTGACCAAGAGTGTATGAATACACACGAGGAATTTGTTTTGGTGACCTGTGCTCTCTCAGATAGTGTAACATTAAATAATAACAATCAACTAGAATAAAGAAAAATAAATAAAAAAAAGAAGAAGTATAAACATAAATATAAGAGTAGTTAGACTAATATGTGCAAACTAAATAAAAATAACAAGATAATAATAATAATAATAATAATAATAATAATAATAATAATAATAATAATAATAATAATAATAATAATAATAATAATAATAATAATAAAGAAATACAATAAAAATACAATAATAATAATAAGATAATAGTGCATTGATGAGTAGTGCAGGTGAACATTTAAATGAAAATATTATGTCCATGAACATTCACAGTGGTTAATCCAGGGTTGTTATGTTTAGTTCCATGGTTATTTCACAGTAACAGAAACAGGTCTGACACTGTCCTTCTGACAAATAAATCACATTGTAATTGCACTTACTTTAACTAAATGTTAAAGTTGGTGTATAGTAGGCTAGTTGTTCAGCACATATTTGAGTGATGATCAGATGAGAAAGATGTTTTTTGACAAAGTCCTGATAGAATATATACACAGACTCATCTACAATTACATTTTTGCCCTATATCTACAAAGTTAGTCAGTTGTAGTCTACGATTTATCAGGTGAAAAATGTTGGTTAGTCTATGACTAAATAGACAAACACATTAAAAACATTTTTTTTCTCTTTATTTACAGCAAAATGCACTCTTGTAATCCTTCTGCAGGGTCACCAATAGATGGGACAGCTTTTTCTGATTCTGACCCTGTTATTTTTGTTGCTCTTAAAAAAAGCTCTATACACTCCACAGGCTCTCTAAATGTGTTCTAATGTGCGCACGCATAAGGTGTATGTGTGTTTTGTAGGTTGTGCGATGTGATTGAGAGTTAGCCTTGATCTTGTTAGTGGTGATTGGGGTCTCTGTGAGACCTCACACACTGGGCTGTGGGTGTAATTGGCCCTGGCAGGCTGGGCCCTGTCACCATGTGGGGACCTCAGGGGGAAAAAAGGAATGGGGCCTTTGTTTGTGGCAGCCGCAGCCACATGTCTGCCTGTGTGGCAGTGCCGGGCTCCCGGGTGTGGAGGCTTGGTTTCGGGGAGATGATTGTTATAGCACTATAGCTTGGGCTTTTAAAATGCTTTTTTAATGGGAATGCATTTCACAGGCGAGAACAGCATGGACTAGGAGGCCTACACCAGTGTTCAGGATTTCAGTATGGGAGCAGTGAGTTGGAGAGTTTATGAGTGGAAACAGGCTGCCATCTGCTGCTAAAAGCAAGCACAACACACACACACTTTATGAAAATGCGTGTGTTTGTCAGATGTTTGGTGTTTGAAGGCAGATACAGTGTAGTGTACTGTAGGCTGTGCAAAGAATCTGCTTTAATTCCTAAGTGACACTCTATGATTACATTAGAAATAAACATGCACACATGTTTATTGAGGGTCATCACATCCATAACCTCATTAGTTCAACTTTTTCCTGTTATTTTCTGCTCCTTTATTGTCTTTCACCTCTGTAATGGTGCTTGTAAACAGACACGATGCACATGTCATCACTTGTGTAACTGTGGTTGTAAAGAATCTTAATTAAAGATCCATTCAATACATGACCTTTTCCACTTACCCCAAGCACTTTCGACGCTTTTTCCTTAATGAACAAATGAATAATGCAGTAACCTAGTCTGTGCTGACAAAAGGCATGTGCTGCCTAATGTGTTTGCCTAAACAGCAGTGACGAGCAGACCCTTCCTTTTAAGTGGATAAGGTACCTCTGTTCAGCTTGCAGTAAGTGTCTGGTTTAATTTAATTCAATAATCCTGATAAATGAAATAAATCCCATTTGGGACATCCATTCCTTGAGTAGTGCGATAATACAAAATTAGGTTCTCAGAGAAAAAAATTAGGACATTATGGTTGATTGAGCTTTAACAAAAAGCAAGAAATATTAATACAGAGATATTCTTTATGTTTATAATTTTGCAATAATGAAAGAAGGCAGCCATGTGGAAAACAATCAAAGCTCCAAACGGATGACAGTGATTGTGAGGCTTAGTGAGAGAACGCATTAGCATTTTAGCACACTCCCGATGCAAATTGTTTCACTTAAACTTTTTAAATACCATTTTGTGTTCCGACTTCATTTTAATAAGTTTGCCGATAAGCGCTGAGTTGAATGGCAGATCGGGAACACATTTACTCGCTCCTTTGATTCATGCGAAGAAAAAAAAACGGAAATTGAAATGAATGAAAGAACATGATCTTCTCTGAGAAAATAATCAATTTTTAGCTGAATTGAGATTATTTGAAAATAATGGAAATGCATATGTATCCATAGCAAAGGAATGCCGTTAATATGATGGCATAATTGAATGCAGAGCTCCACTCAAATTAAAAATGGCCTTTTTTGCGCTTGAAATTGCTGACACTGAATACTGTATGTAGTACTGTAATGTTTACTCTGAAACCTCATTAGCAATAGTTTTTCAAAAGGGCCGTGCTTATTTATAAATGTGTAAAACAGAATGAAATAGAACCATGTTGTTATTTTTACATTACCTTTGAGAATGATTCGTCTATATTCCTAAACATATTGGTGAATACTGTATATGAACTGGAATGTGTACTTATGTATAGAAATGTTATTTTCTTTTACTTGTGTCTTTATATATATATGGTTTTGCCCATGTAACATCCTTTTTGTACAGGTTGACTTTGACTCCTGTATTTCCTCTGTTCTATCATCAAGCATTTTGGTCTCCTTTTTCGTTTTTCAGCAATATGTCTCACTATTTGCAGCATGTACTTTAAGATGCAAACCCTCTGTATTGTTCTGCTTGTTTAGTTTGTTTGTTGTTGCTTGCTAAATAAAATAAAATAAAAAAAAAACAGAATTATGTATATTTTTCCAATACGTATGCTTTTGCACCACCTCCTACTACTCCAAGATCTTCCTGTTTTAGAGAAGAGTTCAAATACATTGTGTGCTCTTCAGTTTAAATATTAGACATTTGTTAAGTTGAGCTCCTACCTGCTCATTACCACGGTGAACTGTTGTTATATAAACCCCCTCCTTCTCCCTTGTCAGTCACAGACTTATCACTTGTTTCCGGCAACTGCAGCCTCTTGTAAGTCAAATTGATTGAGCCGTCCTTGAACATCTGTTGTTCAGCCAAGCCTCAAAGGTAATCCCACTAATGGCCCTCTAAGTTATCCACACAAACACACATAAATAAAAATGTTTCCAAAGAGATTTGGTCATCGACTCGCTGCTAATCAATTCTGCAGCTGCATCTGTTGATGAAGGTTTTGGGGAAGTACAGAGCAAGATATATGTAGCGATCAATGGCTGGCAGTGGGGCGACTGGGCAGTGAGTGACAGTCACTGCTCTGCCGGGAGTCAACACTTACACCCAGATGGACTAGGCCTGTCGGAAGTCTTGACAAAAAAATGCTTGAATGTATACACATGCATACACACACACACACACACACACACACATGCAGGCAATACTAAAAAATACTGACCGGCAGCGGCAGGATGTTGTCCATCAAATGACAAGGGGGGAAAATTATGAGCTTGTATGAAGTGGAGACTGTAAAAGAGAAGAAGTGACATGCCATAATTTGAGCTGCCGAGCTCTGGCACAGACTGATATGACTGCTGTTGGATGGCTGCCACTTCAGGAAGTCTGCGGGTTAAGATTTTAGAAAGAAAAGGCTTTTCAATTGGCTGGCTGAGCGAAGCCAATTAAAAAGTAAATGATATAATTCACAATTTATTATTAATTCAGGGACTGAACTATATTTACTTGTGGATTTAAATGTGTTTTTTTACACAGCTATGGACTCAGTAAACATAATGTTCATGAAATGTCTCTACTTTTCAAAAAATGAGCAGAAAAACAGAAAACACTTTTTGACAATAGCTGTGTTTCCAATGCGCAAAATCTAAATAGTGCAATAAAAAGGCAGTGGCTATCCGTACGGTTGCCTTATCAATATACCGACATTCTACCCGTACTCAGCGCCCCTCATTGGCCAGTTTAGGTCACCTGACTAAGACTAAACCTAACCGTAAACCTAACCCTAACCCGAATCATAAAAATTGTTGCAATATAGGGTTATAACCTATCCCTAACCCTAAGACGCTACGTACGTGTACTTCTGTAAACATACCAATAGCACCAGGGATTGTCCGTACGGCAACTGTATGAATAGACACTTTCCAATAAAAACTGCTGATGGAAACACCTGAATTTTGAAAAAAAAAAAACACTCAAATATCGCTAAAAACATTTGACGCTTCCATGAGGAGGTATTTCAGACATTTCAATATTGAAATGTGTCGCAAAAGCGCTATAGAAAGACTTTTTCTACAAATACACGTCACAGAACATGAGGTACATGGTCACATGACCACTGCTCTCCAAGAAAACATGACGTGGTACATGTGGACAAAAGAGGAGACATTTCTTAGCATTATACTTAAAAAATATTACTGCCACATTAGACGTTAAACAACAAAGGAATACAGAGTGTTATAAGGAGGTTCTGAGCGTCCGTCTTTCTGCAGCGAAGTCTCGCGAGATGAGATTTGACGTGAGTTACGAGGCCTCCAGCCCAAAACAACATTCAATGGAAACAAGTTAAAAATGCAATTAGTCGACATTTAGAAATATCACTTTTATTTTGTGAAAATCTGTAATGGAAACCCAGCAAGTGATGCTAGAAAGTCGACCAATGCACCCAAACAAGGTTATCTAGAACAGCTTTTCTCAAATGGGGGTACGCGATGGCACTGCTGGGGGGTACTTGAGAGAAAGTGGGCGATTAACAAACAAAAACATTAAATATATGGGCTTTTGTAGTGTTTATTTTTAGTTAAAAATGATCATCATAATAATATTCATGATGATGAAAATGATCTTGATTCAAGCATGAACTGAAAATACAAGACAGTCTTGATCCCATTTTAGGCAGCAGATGATCAGAAATGACAAAATCAATAGAAATATTAATTCAGGAGGCACTAAATGCTGTTTCATTCCACTTATTTATTATAGAATTCTTTCAAATGTTTGTTATCACTTATTCATTCCATCATTATGCTCTATAGTTGTTGTTTCATAGAATTCTGAGCAAAATGTTGAAGTCGGACAAAGGGGGTACTTGGATTCAGAAATGAGAGAAAGGGGGTACTTGGGCCAAAAAAGTACGAGAACCACTGATCTAGAACAGTGGTTCCCAATCTTTTTTGTCCTGTGTACCCCCTTTGCATTTTTGTCAAATCATGTGTACCCCCCTCTTCATATCATAAATACAGTCCATAATTCCATGTGCTTTTTCATTTGTGGAACAGCGGGCTCTCCTAAACCCCTAACTGTGTCTTCAACATTGGTTCCCTAAGGTTTAATCTAATTTTTGTATTTATTTTTTTTAAATGCCATGCACTTATTACTTCAATAGTAAATAAATACAGTCTCCTTTGTAAAATGTAGCTAATTTTTAATGTCAGATGTGTGATAATTCTGTTTCAATAAATTACAATAAAATATAGTATTTTATTGAGCATTAGTACGGATAGTTTGTGGTGAATTCGTCCAAAAATAAGCCTAAAAAAGAACTCGGAAAATGTTCCAATTATTCTTTATTTAATTGTTCAATCTTTCCGAGTACTCCCTGCAACGTGATCATGTGACCCTGTTTGGGAACCACTGATCTAGAATATTTAGATGAGCCTCCTACAATCAGGAATGCAGAGGTCCGCTCGCAAATCATAATCTGATAAAGACAAATATACAACAAAGATGAATTTCCCTGAAGATCTACAAATATGAAAGAAGGGTTGTTGCCATTGTCATGTATATATCGGTCCCAGTAATTAATAATAATTAATCATAATCTTGTCTTATCAGATTTGATAACCTTTAAAAAAAAGGAGAAATGCAAATTATTCCAATAAATTCAATTGCAAAAGGAAGTTCAAATGTTCTGCCATCACTGATTTGAAGTCGATTGACGTCCATCATGGTTCACACTTTAGCTGCTTTTGATTGGCTGCCCCAGTGAATGTTTGGGATTGTGATTTAAGAATTTGCTGCTGTGATGGACTGATGACGGGTGTCCGGGGTGTCCTTCCCCGCCCTGCGCTCTGTCTAAATAAGGCTGGCTTCAGTGACTTAAAACAGAACAAGCAAGCAGAAAAGATGGCTGTATGTTTGTGATGCAAATCCTTTTTAAATTGCTGTTGTTTGGTAAATCTAAGGTTGGTTTACCTCTATTATTGTAAGCAAACCTGCTGTCTCTCGCCCACAATATGTTTCCTATGGAAGCAGAGTCAGACATTTCCTCCAACACCTGGGCTTTACAGCTAAAGACATATCTGCATATTATAGTCCAAGCTGAGCTTTTTTGATCATTCCTGCTGCCAAGCAATATTTAGAAATGTAATTTCCAATCTGCTGTTCTTTTATTAGTTTGGGTGTTATTAAATGAGATTGCTTCTTCTTATTATAATATATTTCTTGGGGCCCTGTGAATGTGGCTAGGAGCTGATATTCAAATTCAATAACATGGCCTGTACTTAGTGCATGGCATTAATAAATGCCAACGTGTGATGCATATGAAGACGGGCTCAGCTTGGAAGTCACAGCGGGCAGTAATAAAACAGCGATGTTCATCAGAAGTAAGACATGCACACTGTGCGGCATTTGTGCTCATATTGTCAAAGAAACTCAGGTGACCTACATCCAGGGATTGGCGAGATGGGAGGCGGCTTTTTATGTTTTGCTGTTTTATATTAACTATAGTGGACAGACTGGTGTGAATCCAAACAGTGGGATTGACCTCTGAACCTATGTGTTGGACACTCCCAAAGCCTCCATTGGATTTAACTCAATATTATCGCTGCAGCTCCGGTTCTTTGCCGTGCTTTTGTTGCGGTGTCTCACCTCTTGGCCTCAGCAGGGTTAAAACTTCACGTCTGCTCTGTTTTATCTTCAGAATGCGACACTCTTCGTGCAAAGGTTGCAGCTTAGGAAGCTTAGCTGCAGCAGCAAGTGACCTTTACTTATATTATGAATATCTCTATTTCATCATTATTATAGAGTCAAAACTATGCATGTGATCAGCACAATGGATTTCTTTTTCATTAGTTAGGGAAAATGCCAGTCAGTGAATGGAGGGTGCAGTATGCCAGACAAGCACCCCCCACCCTTCACCCTCCCTTCACCTCCTCTAACTCCACTGGAGGGCTCTGACAATTGGAATTAATATGCCCAGCTTTCCCTCCATGATTGTTGACTCTGGTATTCCATGCAACTTTATCAGGGGTAACATTACTGAGAGCTTTGCCAAGAGCTTCTTCATCATGCTCACATCCGAGCCTGGCCAACACTTGTCACTGTCAATCACCAGCTGATAATACACACATGATTCTCTCATTTGGTTTAATAAAATCTCCAGGCTTATTTGAACTGCAGTCATTACAGCAAATAATTGCTGCATAGAGGTTTTAGCCTGGCCATAGCCTCAGGGATAAGGAAAGACTATATGAAGGATTTTGCTGATTTTTTTTTTTTTTTTTTAGACCTTTACTCCCAGATTGTTCATATTTTTAAAATGGATATTACATCTGAATCCAGATCTAGCTTTCTTTATTCAAACTAACATTGTTATGACGTATTATCTGGATATGCAGTCATCTGTTTTCCCTTTTTTTACAAGGTGCTGTCAGGACAGGCTTCACCAGGGACTGCCAATTGTAATCTTTAACTGTCATTTAAACCATATTGTAGATCTGGTTCAGTGGGATTAAAATTCTCAGAAGATATGGACCGACAGAGGGAAGCATATTTCATCTTAAATTTGAATTTCACAGCTGGCTTAAGAGGAATAGAAGAAAATTTCTATATAAATCTTTCAGACAGAAACAATCAAGGACTATCCCATCAGACCAGTGATCTGCTTGGCAGACACACAAAAACATGCTTCCTATTCAAACACACTCTCTATATCTGATGTGGTACAACTAATTTAGAATAATGCAGCACCAACTCAACCATAAAAAAATACGTGAGGCTAATTAAAGTGTGGGCTTTTGAATAACACATGGAAATGCAAAATATGCAACAAATTAAATTAAATATGTATATTTATTTAGATCAAATGCCTCAATCTATTGTTTTCATTGTTTAACATCAAAAAATTAAGATATATATATATATATATATATATATATATATATATATATATATATATATATATATATATATATATATATATGTATATATATATGTAAAGGGTGTATCGGGGTGAACAATGTAGGAGGTTTTCTTAGTATAATAATATAAATACATATATATATATATATATATATTACTACTTTCTTTCTGGCTGCCTTCTACTCTTAAACATGTTAATAAATGATTCCTTACCCCTTGAGCACCGAAAGAATATCTGTAATATTACGTGAATATCTGTAAAAGTCACGTTTTTCTATTAGCTCTGTCTGCTAGCATAGCATCTCTTCTTCACTGCTAGAATATCTGCATGCCAACCGACCACTGGTTTACCAGCGCCCTCTGCGGGTCCAAACAAATATGTGATGTAAATCAGTGAAATTACTGTTTTTTTTTTTTTCTTTTAAAAAGAAAAAGAACTATTATGCAGTTTTGCATTGTTTACTATAGAACCAGAATTTAAATTAATAGGCTTCTTCTTCATTTGTATTATTCCTTTATTTATTTCATTCAAGATTTATTTTTAGTTAAATTGCATTTTGAATAGTTTATCAAGGGATTCTTTTGACAATGAAAAATAAAAGAAAAATAATACAGTATTTTTTTCCCCAAAAAAATAAAATAATATTTTTCAGTCATCATTTGCCTACAGTCCCATTTTCTAAAATACATCGTGAGAGAATCGTATTGTGACCCCAGTATCGTGAATCGAATCGTATCGGGAGTTGAGTGAATCGTTACATCCCTAGTCAATGACCAACTATTTGGAATGTAACAGTGATTCTCAGAGATTGTGGCCTTCACTTTATTTGTCTTTTTTTTTTTTTTTTTTTTTTTACTTTGTCTGCATATACTATCTAAGATCAACAGTACATGTCATGCAATCTTTTTGAGAAAGCTGTGCATGCGTTATTCTTGCAAATAAACAAACACATTTATTACTTAACTCTGATTATTACCAGCCCTCCCTAAGAAAGGTTAAGATAAATTTTATTAGAGGGCGAATATAAAAAGAGCTTGCAGTGTTACACCCGGGTGAGGGGAGAACGGAACAGGGAAAAGGGAGTTAGGGTGGGACTTTTGAAAGAGTGATTGATGCCAAGCTATCTTGGTTGTGTGAAGCTACTGTTGTGCATATTGTGTTGTGGGATGCAATCTACTCAACCATTCTGGTGACAAAATGGAGAGATTAAAAATGGTGACGCAACACCCTGCTTAAGTAAAATAATAATAATGGTGGCCGTGAACAGAGGGAGAGGGTTAGTGCTTACACCTAGAACTGATTGTCAGGATCAGCATACACATAGTGAATATTCCAAAGGGCTACCAGTTTAAAAAGCACTACATTTTCACTTTGAGTATTAATTTAATTTATGCAATTGTTTCATTTTTCATTAAGTTCCACAGAAAATCATAATGCTCCTATTTTACTAGCCACTAACATCTTTAAATAATAAAATATGTAACATGTTTCTACATGTAACCATTAATGTAATATTTTACGAATATCCACTATGCATCTTTTTTTTAAAGCATATGTTATCACAACCCATATCTCAAATGTGTGACACCTAAAAACATTTGTCACATTGTTTTAATAAAAAATAACGTAAAACAAACGTAGAACTCATAAAGTGCAGGAGTATGTAACTTTACTAAGGCACTGACTACATCTGTAATTTGCATTTATCTGTGTGGGATTTTAGATGGAGCTCATTGGTGACAAGAGTTCCAGAACAGTCCTGAGGGCAGCCTCACATGGTCCATGTGGGCTACCTGATGCCACGCTGGTGACCCCAGGCCTAAGACATGCCACTGTATTCACAACCAATGTGCGTGCAAAAGCATCTTTTGTGAACCTCGTTGCTAGAAGAAGAAGTTGCCCATCTCGACCCCCCACACACACACATCAGAGTAAGCCAAGGACACAACACACACCGTCATTGCCTTGAGAAATGTATGAGCTTTTCAGATTATCTCATAAAAATAAGGTACTTTTGACCTTGGTAGATACAAAATAACCCAGCAGCGCAACATTTTACAAAAACAATTTAAAAACAAAACTAAAATGTAAAGCAAATGAAGATGGTAATAAGGAATATAGTCCCAGTTACTCTTGTTTGGCTGTCATTTGATGAAAAACATGTTTTTAAAAATACAGAAAGCTACAAGATTACCTTTTCTTCTGAGTTTATCAACCTACTAAAAAAGCATACATTTTGCTGACTAACATTTTGATTATCTTTTTCATAGACTCAAGGCACCTAAAACGAGACATTAATTTACTCATACAAGCACGTTAGAGATTTTTGGATCGTAGGAGGAAATCTGCACACCACAGGGAGAACATACAAACTCCCAAAAAGATCCCAGGTCTCCAGGAATAACTTCCCAGACGATGAACCCATGGCCTTCTCACTGTAAAGTAGAAGTACTATCCACTATTTCACCATGTAAACAGTGTGCAGTGGAATAAAGAGAGAATTTAAATAATAAACACGCTTAGTGTCAAATTTTCCCGTATAAAATCCAATCCAGCGTGGCAGGTCACACATTCAATTAGGTAATCCAATCTCCACTCTTTAATTAGGTTCATTAGTGTATTTGTTTGACCAAACAAGGTCAAAATAAATTATTAGGTCAATGACAATGCTGAAAAAGAAAAAGGAACTAATTACTTAAACACTAATGTGGACCTTTGTCTGGGTCGTACAGTTCATTTCAATGTCAATGGAAGCAAAACAGACTTAAACTTCTTAGCCTCAAGGTTGTCTTGGATTTGTTTGTATCAAAACGTAATGGTGACCTTGCATTAGTCGTTTGCTCTATTAAAGTGGAGGGACACTAATTACCTTTGTCACTGAAGTGTACTTGAGACAACATACAATCAGATAACAATAATGGAGTCAATAATTTCTATTTACTCTAAAACGTGGACAATGTCATTTCTCCCAATTAGTCGAGTCACCCAAGCATTAAATTGGGTTTTTTTTCCTCTCTCTCTCACAAAGAAAAATAATTAAGGGTAATTGTTGAGAAATCAATCAATCAAATGGGTGAACTGGCAATTAGGCATGGTCAAAACTAAAAAAAAATGTGCGACACAGATGGTTTGTATGCATCTTAGACACAGAGGACTTCATTGACATTGAAGTAAAAGTACTGGAAAATGTGATTTCCATGTTTGTTTGAAATGCCCTCCTACACAATGAGTTAATTTAATCCAATTTGGTATTAAGGATAATGAATTACTTTTAATAACCATGCACAAGCCTCTGTACACTGGAAGGAATAGATTTCACACTGTGTTAACAGTTTATACAATTAGTGTTTTGTGTTTGTGTTTCCTATTGCTGATGCATTAACTATATATATATATATATATATATATATATATATATATACGATGATAGGTACGATGGTAGCTGGCCCTAAGCAGGCCAGACACCATCGTACACTGATAACAATTGCCAACTACAGATTCATGGACAAACACACACATGGAAACATCTGAATCCCAGACCGGTGTCATGTACTGACTGCGCATCGTACTGAGATTGTATATGTGCATATACTGTATGCTCATGCCTGCACATGTGCGCTACCAGAAAAGGGATTTTTGCTAAAAAAAAAATTATAATTCATTTTTGTTAATTTTTGTTTTCAAAGTGAATGGACACGTGTTTTATTTGTTTATTGAATTAGGTTAGGAATTAGGGTTAGGTTAGGGTTAGGTCAGTACGGAGGTAAACTCAGTACGTGACACAGGCCCTTTGACCAAATAAACCCTGTGTCCGCATCTGACCAGTAAACCGTACAATTGGACTCTGTCTGATTTCATTCAAAACTGCCACAACACTATATACTCCTTCCTTCTATTTGTTGGCCAAAGACAGAGGCTCTAAAATGATTAATTAATGTCACATTTTGATGTGGGATATACTTCAGCCTGAGTGAGCAAGCACAGCTGGTGAAATTATTTGGTTAAATGTTTTTACACTAAACAAGAAGACTCTAAAATGTATTTTAAATTTTATATATATATATATATATATATATATATATATATATATATATATATATATATATATATATATATATATATATATATATATATAATTGTTGGTATTTAAACTCTTTCTGAGTGACTGACAGAAAACTGCATTTTTGAGTTTAAAAATATAAATTTACAAGCCAAAAGGGCACACTATACAAAGATAGAGAGAGAGGACAAGCAAAAAACATACATACACAATTAAAAGAAAAAAACTTTTTTTTTTTTTTTTTTTTTTGTATGAATAAGCGACAAAGTCTTGATACAGTCTTTAAATTCACACAGAAAGCTTACACAAAGGGGAGAATATTTGTTGAATTTACACTGTGTATATATGTATGTATAAAATGAACAGGTGTACGATTAAATCAACTTCGTTTTTCTTATGTTCAAAGTACTACATAATAATACATTTACAATTAAATTGTAGATGATTAATTCGGCGCTGTTAGTGATTTTGACAGAAAGCTGCCCCAGCCCTTTCTCTTTAAACAGTGACGCGTTCACTTGTCAAATGACAGGGAATCTGGCCAATCGTGGATGTGAAGTCGTCCTCCATTGACGAATAGAAATGTATGTTTTTAATCATGGACCACCCCTTTCATTTTAGATTGACCTCCGCTTCCTGTTTGTCATTTTTTTTAGCTAGTCAACATTAGCTGCCTGGCTGTTCACGATGACAGCTAAAAACAGGAACATTTACTGAGTGTCTTTTGTTACATTTAAACAGTGAAACGCGTGAACGGTCAAACATCTTTAAATAACACGGTGAGTAGCATAACTGCAGCGGTGTGTCAACGCTGAAAGCAAAGTAACAAGTAAGCATTTAAAGCCGAATGTAGCTCTGAGTTTGAAGCCAATGCAGATGACGTGAAGTGAGTAAAGAATAACAGTAGTAATTACAAATGTGTAGACATAAAGTGGGCAAACTAAACTTGTGCTTTGGGTGTTTATTTAGCCGGTTTTTTAGCTGTCGCTAATATTTACGTTAGCATGTAGCCCTGGTTTATCGTGTGTTACCCGAGCACTCGGGGCTAATGACAGCTGTTATAAGGCTAGAATAAACCACAATGGTGATATGTATCAATGTCAACATATGTCATCATTTTCTATAAGACTCAGACCATTTACACAAGCTACGTAGCTGTTAAAAAGACATTACCACAGCTTTGTCTTGAATGTTGGAGCTTAGCACGATGCTAATGTATCTCAATCAGTTTGTGTGCATTTAAAGTTTAAAGCACATTAATTTCCCTGTCGGTTTTTTATGAGCACGTAACAATATCTGATATAAAATACAGACAGATTGTAATTTTTCCACAGTTTTAACCCAGTGGTGTTGAGCTGGGCTTTATAAAAAACTGAAATTTGGCAATACATTTAATTATATATTTGCATGTTATCACGCCAAATGCAATAATGGAAATATCTGACATACATAACAGGTGGATAGTTAACATTGAAGTAAGTAGTTTAATATTTTTAGATATTATTAAACAGCTGTCAGACTGGTTATTAAATATTCAAACATGATAAATTAACATTGTGGGATGTCTATAATCAGTCCGTGCCATTCAAAAAAAAAAAAAAAAGATCTTGCTTTTTTACAACACATTTTGAATATATTTCTCTCATTTAATGTAATTTTGTCTAATATTCTGTCACTTTGTTTTTGGAATTATTTTGTGCATTTACTTGTGGCCCCCAGTTGCCCGTTTTTGATTTAAGGCCCAAAAAAAAAAAAAAAAAAAAAAAAAAAATTCATTTTCTGAAATGGTTTGCTTTAATAGACATATATGGTGAGGCTTAATCTATTACAATATACATGCGCAGTAAGCTGAATTCCAGTAGTTCCATCACTGCCGGATTTGTGTCCTTCTAGCTATAGTTCTGTTAGTTTTATTTTAGCCCTAACCTTCACCCTGTCCCTATCTAACCCAAACCCGAACCCAAGAAATACCCAAAAATGTTTTATTTTTTCGTATATGTATTTTTACAGGTGGAATTTGCAGTGTTAAATATGTTAAAATTAAGAGAAAAAAAATGTCAGAACTTGGGATTCAAACCCACATCATAGGAAAAATCCTTGAGTGTAGCGCCTCGGCCATCCTAACACGGTGGTAACATGGGCACGTTACGCTTATGTAGAAAATGTCCGGCAGTGACGGAACTGCGCATGCGCACAGGAAGTGCCGGAACTATAGTCAGGTTTGTCTGAGGTTCGGGTCAGAAACTCTAGACACTTTGTTGAAACTAATACATTCAATGACTTGAATGTGTTACCTGTAAATATTAGGGACCCTCCAACATATGTCATTTAAAACCCAGCTCAGAAAATGGCTTTTAAGTAATCAGAACTGCAATCATGAGCCCTGATAGTCATGAGTTCTCTTGTATTTTATTTTATATTTATATTGAAATATGTATCGAAGTATTTATTGAATTTGAATTATACATTTTTAGTAAGGTTTTTATGCTATTTTAGAATGTGACATTTTGTTTTTAGGGAGACTTTTTACAGCTGTCCAGGGACAGGAGATGAAACAGCCATTCGCTTAATCTGTAAAGATGTACATTGTCCCTGTCAAATAAACAAGAAATAACCTCCAAATGCATTTACAGAGGCAATTTTAGTATCTTTTTATCATTCCAAAATTAAAAAATAATACTGTCAACAGTCCAAGAACAAAAATCAGTTTCCCCCATGTTTTTACTAATAAAATTTAACTCATTCACTTTTATTTGACCCTGTTCACCTGTAGTGTGACACCCTTCAGAAAAACAATGTGTGATGTCACTAAAGTGAGTATCAGCAGGAACATTGGTGCCTTCGTCGTTCAGAATGGGGCGATCATATGTGTCCCCTTCACTTTAATAGCCAGTTCAAGTTTCATTTCATTCTGTTGGCGGTGGCGTGGACTGTCCCATTGTCCCTTTGTGGTTCGTCTCTCTTTACATCTCTGCAGGCAATGTGACGTCACTGTGATTCTCATGAAGCATCTCCATTAAATATCTGTTGTTAGCTGATGCAGTTTATAACAGACTGTAGAAAAAAAAAATTACCTTTCAAGTAAAGTTGTTAATTCAGGAAATGTATTGAGTTGTTGAATTGAGACGTGCGGTACACAACTAGAACTACAATCCCCATGAAGCATTGCCCCAACAACGGGCAAGTACTTGTATAGGACATTAAACACATTTTTAGATGTGATATCAATGCAACTCCCTCATTTTTTTAATATTGAAATACAATCACATGTCACACTGTGCAACCCTGTATGTATATACCCATACATGTACGGTAAGTACAATTTTATTTTTGTTTTTTGAAAAGGAACTCATTTCTGTGTAATAAATATGAATTAAAAGGTTGGTTTTTTTGTATACATTGGTGGGGTTGTATAGAACTGCAACCGTAATGTCATGCATGTGTATTTGTTTTCTTTTTACTCAGTTGCGGATGGCCTGGGCAGCAGCTGTTTTGGGACCTTCATAAAAAAGAGGAACACTAATCTGAACCTCTGAATGAGTAATGAACCTGAACCCTTTCTGGAGTATGTCTGCCAATTCAAGTCGTAAGGTAAACCATGACACGCTACGTCACCTTTACACATCCATCTTTTAATTGATCTAACAGGATCAAGGGTAGCGATAGCTGATCCCACCTTATCTGTAGCACAAGATGGGATGATGCCTGGACATAAAAACACACATTAACTCAAATTCTATATATTTCAAGGCATATTTTGGCTGTGGAGAATTGAGAAAACATGCAATATCGAAGTCTGCAAAGACATTGGTGCAATTAGGCCCCAGTATAAAAACCAACAGTATGAGTTTACCCAGTTGTTTGGATGTACAATGTCAAAACACTCCAGACCAGAACTGTAATATAAGCCTTTTTTTTTTTTTTTAACATTGATTAATGCGTTTATCATAACTTTTAAAAGTTGAGTTATATATTTTTTTCCTTCAAAATTCAATTTTTTTAATAGTGTTTTGTTTTGCAGTCCTGCATTTAGTGCTGTAAAATGGAGAACATTTTGTAACAAGATATGGGATGATTTATATCCTGATAACAATATACATCCTGATATAGTATTTCTTCCTTAAAATGACATGAAATAAATGGAGAATTGCTATTCATTATATATATATTTATTATATATAAAAATGGTTTATATAACGTAAATAAATTGGTAACATGACCTTTTCCTATTTCTCAGAAACTTTGGGAATTCGAGACCGATTTTTGTGATTCTTACGGCCTCAAATGCCTGATTTTTGCATCAGCTTTTTCCAAATATTGTTTTCAAAAGTTGTTATCAATACAGAAAAGAGCAGCTTCACAACAATTTACAAAGATCAGTGTTTGCAAGTTTTTAAAATGCAAAAAATAAAAAAATGAATGGTACTTTTCCTTAAAGAATCTTCTCAATGAAGACTTATTTGTAGTGTTGTGTTCAAGACCGCACTATCCGAGACCAAGACTTGCCCGAGACCAGAATGCACCGAGACCAAGACAAGACCAAGACTTTCGGGAGCCGAGACCGAGTCAAGACCAAGACCGAGACAAGCCGAGACCAAGACCAAGACCATAAACATTTTTTTTTCAATTTAAAAAAATATATAAATAAATAAAATTATGGCAAGGTTCAACAGTTAAATAACATCTCTCTTTAATTTTAGTTTATTTTAAATACATTTGACGGACAAAAAAAAAGGTGCCTGCAAAAAATTAACTAAAATGTTAAAACTACTACTGCTACTGATAAATTCACAATTATTCTACATATTTGAAAACAAGATTTTTATGTCAGCTGAATGTACAGCAAGTGTTTAAAAGCATTTCTGCCAAGAAATAATGATTCTTGATTCTGATTCTTTCAGTTGTTCAGGTTTAACAGGTCACAGAGTTCACAAGATAATTTTTTAGTTTGAAAAAGCCTTTACACAGGCCATTTTTATTAATTCACTTAGTTGATATAGTTTAATTTGGTTACTGTAATATAACTAGGATATTCAATTAACAAAGGTTTCCAACTGTAGCTGTAAAAGTGAAACTATCTGAAATAAAACTACAAACAAGTTGTCAGCAGTGTAAAAAACAAAGAGCTACAGGTAGATGTGAAACTAAATAAAACAAACTCAAACCCTGGAAAAGTCATGTAACAAATTAATCAATAGTTATTGTTGAGAATTATTATTATTCTGGATACAGTGGAAACAGAAACAATAAAAAATAATTATATTGTGAACCGGTTTATATTGTCGGGAACATATTATATACATACATGTAATTGGAGTCTAAACACACACACAAAAACACCACTTTAAAAAGAAAATAGACTAAGACCTCTTTACAGTTATTTGAGTCATTCTGGGCTAGTGCAACTCTGCGGCGATGACGCACTGGTGACGACATAAACCAAGATGGCGGCGGCCCGGACTACAGCCGACATTATGTAATGGATATAATGAAAAGAGTGGATGGACAGATGCATAAACATGCAGACTTTCACACAGACACACACGGACTTATTAAACACACACGGACCTCAGTAAACACGGTAAACGGAACAGGCTTCACCGCTCGGCTGGCACTAGGACCCAGAAGCAGAGTAAGTGCGTCCCCTATCCAGCCTTCACAGGCTGTAATATCATCAGTTTATCATTTTACCAGTTGTTAGAGCTACTGTCTTTACCAGGGAGATAATATTTATTACTGGTGATTGTTTTCTGGAGTTTTACTGGGATTTTTACCGGTGATTAGTTCATATCTCCCTTGCGCTCTGCGGTCCAAACTGACACCGTCGTCACACACGTATGAGTGTGTCACACACGTCACTCAGTCACATTAAGGAAGGTTGTGGTCATTATACGGGGTGGATTAAATAATGAATAAAGGATTGTTTTATCCCGTTCTTCTCCGTGTTATTATCACATTATAAAAAAGTTTAAAAATAGCAGGAATTAGTGCTGGTCTCGAACGGTCTTGACGGAAAATCCCGAGTCCGAGACAAGACCGAGTCAAAATGCTTCAGAGACCAAGACAAGACCAAGACCTTTAAAATTTGGTCTCGAGACCAAGACCGGTCTTGACCACCACAACACTTCTTATTTGTGACTTTTGCTTCATACAGTGGGTTGCATAAGTATCCGCACCCCTTTAACTTTTCAACAATTTGCCACGCTATGGACTACAAACAGACCGTGGCTCAGGTGGTAGAGGGTCGTCTTCTGATCGAGAGGTTGGGGGTTCGATCCCAGTACCTGACTGTGTCGAAGTGTCCTTGGGCAAGACACTGAACCCTAAGTTGCTCCCAGTGGTCGACTAGCGCCTTGCATGGCAGTCCTGTCCCATTGGTGTGTGAATGTGAGAGTGATTGGGTGAATGAGCTGATATGTAAAGCGCTTTGGGACTGCTTCAGTGTGGTTATAAGGCGCTATATAAATCAAGTCCATTTACCATATACATACACTAAGTGACACACAATCGTGAAGTGAAATTAAATTTATTTTTAACTTTGAAAAAATAAAAATAAACAGAAAAGTGGGATGTGCAAAGGTATCGACCCCCCTTTCCTCTTAGTGGAACCAATTGCCTTGAGAAGTTGCATGATGATTTCTGAATGGCCACATGTTGACCTAATGACTAAATAGAGCCCATCTGTGTGTAATCTGATCTCAGTTCAAATACAATTGACCTGTGATGGACTCGGGTCTGTTAAGAGAACATTGGAGAGCAGACGGCATCATGAAGTCCAAGGGACACACCAGATAGGTCCGGGATAAAGTTGTGGAGGAGTATAAAGATGGGTTAGGTTATAAAAAGATTTCCAAAGCTTTGAAAATCTCTCAAAGTACCAGAAATGGAAAGAATATCACTGCGAACCTACCAAGACACGGCCGTCCTTCTAAACTTACCGACCGAACAAGGAGAGCACTGACTAGAGCTGCATCCAAAAAGCCTATGATGACACTGGATGAACTGCAGAGAGTAACAGCTCAGGTGGGGGAATCTCTCCACAAGTCAACTATTAGTCGTACACTGCACAAATCTGGCCTTTATGGAAGAGAGGCTAGAAGAAAGCCATTTTTATAAGAAAAACATAAGAAGTCCTGTTTGTTTGGACAAAAACCTGTTGGAGTCTGCAAAAGACTTGAAACTGGGTCAGAGGTTTCCCTTCCAGCAAGACAAAGACTCTAAACATAAAGCAACAATGGAATGGTTGAAAGCAAAAAATAGATATTAGATACTTTTGCACACCCCACTTTTCAGTTTTTTTTATTTTAAAAACATGTTCAAAATCATGTAATTCACTTCACGTGTGTCACTTAGTGTGTGTCTTTCACGTTAAATTTCAACTAAATATATCTGTTTGTGGTCCATAGCTTGCCAAAAGTTTAAAAAGTTAAAGAGGTGCGGATACTGATGCAACCCACTGTATACTGTCACGTGTTCTGATTTGTAAATTTGCGGAAATGCCACCAGGAGGTGAAAAAACTGCTATCGTTTTAACCGTACTTGTAGTGAATTTTACTTGCTCCATCAAAGATCATATATGATAGTAGAGGTTTGGTTAGGTTCCATTCTTTAAAAGTCCTTCTAGAGCAGAGGGAGATAAATTAACACTTCCATTTGTGAGACACGTTTGCAGCTATTTTGCTGGATATTCATATTGGCTGTAGTGACAGTTTGTAATCAGACTAAATGATGATTTCGGTGCTGTAAACTAGTATCTCCGGGTGACGTAAACATGCTACTGCTGAGTAGCAGTGTTGCTGTGAGTAGATTAGCCTGCTTTATCATATTTTAGCAACAGAGTGGGACCAAGACCACACACATTAAATTAGCGATGTAAACAATAGAGCATACATAGGCAACTGGCGGCCCGGGGGCCACATACGACCCTCGGTCTAATTTTGTGCGGCTCCCACCCAAAACAAAATTGTAATTCATGAAGATGGAAGTTATATGAAGCTCAACATAACACAGTAAAATGCACAATGTCAACAAAAGTACACAAAATGATAACAAAGATTCTAGTCTAAAAAACCACTTGAATACAAATTGACTACAAAAACAACAACATATACAAAAAAGGACTTCAAAGACACACAAAATGCCAAGGAAATTGCACAAAATTACAGAAAAATGACAAAAAGACAACACAAAAAATAACAAACACACGTAATGACTCCAAAAACACTCAAATCAATCGCACAGCATTATCTGGACCCACAAGGTCTTGTTCTCCTTGGAACCCTGAAATACTAGAAAAACTATTCAGGTTGAAGGTGTGATTACTGCTTGAAATTTTAATTATGAATTCAACAAAAAAAAAAAGCTGAGGATGTTTAAATGACGTCAGTATACCCATCCCCAGAATAGAGTTGGTCAACATTTTTGAGTCAGACCAGAGTGTTTTGCCAATTCACAGCTCATGTTGCAGGCGTAGCCCTGTTAAGGAATTGAAGATATTCAATACAAGTTGGAGTTGGTTTACTTCAGCATTGCAGAAAGGCCATTTTACGTGTAAGTGTGACCTCAGTATGTGTACAGTCTAGATATCTTTCGCATAGCACATGGATCATAGCCTACATTCTTGACAGACGTGTTGTCAGATGCCTTTGCTGTTCTAGTGTGACACATCCTGACACACTGCTTCTGTGCATTAATGCCAGCCTGCAGCTGCTCTTATTCTGAGCGCCACTGATCAGTTCAGGATAGGGGTATACCGATTGCACTTTTCTGGCTGATCACCGATCACAGATTTTTTTTTTTTTTTAAAGCCTGACCTGCTGATCCCAATTTTTTTTTTTTTTTTTATAACAAAACATACACCTTGATTGTTTCCATCTTATTCTATTGTAAAACATGGAACAATATTCATGAAACAGTATAAACTTGTTGTTTTAACTGCATATGAGGTAGTTATCTCAAATATAAATGAAAAGTTTAGAACATGTGGTGGCATCTTAAATGGGGAACGAAGTAGTGTTTTGTTTGCAGCTCTACCTTGACTTATTTTTCCGTTACACAAATTACGATTCTTTGCTCTTCTTTGCTCCCATCACCTGGTGGGCGGCTCCTGTCAGTTATCTCACAGCAGAAGGGGACAGAGTCTGATTTTATGACCAACTTCAAGACCTTTGCGTTGATAGAAAAGATTGGTGGAAAAGAAATCGGCCGGCCAATCAATGGGTACATCCTTAGTTCCCGAATTCGTCTATGTCCAGACACTTCCTGAATGGTTGCAAACTGAAGTTCCATCGCAGGACTGTTTGTTGAAAGTCATCTGGGAAAAGATTGTTTGTTTCTGTGTTAAAATGGTGTGTTTTTGTGTCTTCTCCAAAGCAGAGAGTTGACAATGAAGAACAGAGTGGGCATGGTGAACAGAGAGCCAGCCCTTCCCGGCTGCCCTTTGGCAAAAAGCAGCTGCCACCCATTCCTAAGACTGTAGCACCCATTACCAAACCAATGTCCACAGGGCCTCCCGTTCAGTCCACCAATGGCACGCACGCCTCATATGGCCCTTTCTACCTGGAGTACTCGCTACTGGCTGAGTTGTGAGTATGATCACACTATCGCTTTAGATGAACTGGAGACTCTTAGTTAGTTATGTCTGATTTGTTGGTAATTGTGGATTTACATCTGAAATGCATTAATAGATTATTATTTCTATTAAAACAAAACACAAGTGCAACTTATTATACACTGTGTGTGGTACAGTATAATGATATATTGATTTGAGTGTTTTTAAAAAAAAAAATTTCTTGTGTGACCAACAGCACCTTAGTGATTAAGCAGAAACTTCCAGGGATTTATGTCCAGCCATCCTACAAATCAGCACTAAGTAAGATGTACAAAAATGCCTCGTCCTGACATTATTACAAACATATGATAATTACAAATCTACACTTTTCAATTCATTGTTATAATTCCTGTACCCTTTTTTCTTTGGTTATTCTGTTTTATAATCAAATCAAAATGACAAATAAGCAGTGGTTATTTAGTTTTTCTGACTTAAAACCAAAACAGAAATACAGAAACCATAAAAACCAGAAGAGATATTAGAAATTAGAGCGAGAGCTTAAGCATATCACATTCAGTCAGAGCAAACAGTGTTACAGTCCAAATAGTATCCAAAAAAACTGGTGACTGACTATCGACTGTGAGGAACAATAGATGTCAGAACTTCTACCATTTGACACTTTGGCAAAAACAATTACAGCTTTTTTGAGGGCAGTAAAAAATAATTTTTTGCACATTATAATACTGCTAGCCACTAACAGCAGCCGTCAACACACACACAAGTTGATTACAAGAAACGAGAAACACCAGTAAATTAATTACACCACCTCTGGTTCCTTTAATTATATATCATGTGCATGTATAATGTAACATACATTTTTTGTTTTGATCCATTTGTGTATTAACGTTCATTTCAGTTCATCAGTAATGTGACTTATGCTTGCTGCTTTTTTGTCAGGGGTAAGTCTGCCCCCGTCTGTGGGTCCCCTCTGTGGGGTGAGATTAAATCATGAAGCTGAACATGAAGTATTAGAATATCACACAAACAGAACATGTAATTTTAAAACAGAAAAAATGCTGCTTGTCCGGTTTTTGATTTTTCTCTGATTGTGTTAAGGTTTCAAGTCGGTAAAACAAAATGACCACACCATTTTCTATTTAGATTTGGTTTTAAAACAGAATAACCACAGAATGAGGGTACACAAATTGTTATAGTTATCTGCTTTGTGTGAATTTCAATTGGTTTTAATGAAATAGAGAACTCTAAATGTTTCTCTTTTCAGTGTGGTTTGGCGTCATATTCATCAGACACGGCTTGTACCAAGACGGCGTCTTCAAGTTCACTGTGTATATTCCTGATAACTATCCAGACGGAGACTGTCCTGTAAGTTGTGGAGGCGAGGCAAATATAAACCCTTTGAACATTTCAACTTTAGAAAGTTGCATGTGTGTTAACCCAACCCTTTAAATGTGTCCCTTTCATTACATTTCAGAAGTTAGTGTTCGACATCCCAGTCTTTCATCCGCTTGTTGACCCTGTGACTGGAGAGCTTGATGTCAGAAGAGCTTTTGCTAAATGGAGGTATCTTGACTGCTTTTTTAATATTCTAATGCTTTAATAAGCCACTATTGTTAATTTACACTAAATTGTCTTAGGTGTGGCTGTTTCAATTCTGTAAATATAGCAACATTTTAAAGGTCCAGTATTATGCTATTTTTCACCCAACTCCATTTGTTCTAAGAATCCCAGCAACATAGTATGAGGTTTATTTTCCCAAACTCGCCTGTTTTCCAGAATTTCAGCCCTCACTTTCATGACACTTCTAAAACTAGTCTGTTTTGAGGCCTTCATGCATATGCATGAGTGGGCGTTTCTGTAGATGCTTACTTCATGCCACAGCTGATCACCATAAAGATTTTGTTTTCTATCCACAAACTCTTGTTGTTGTTTTCAGCAACAAAAAAAATGCACATTACAGTAAAACTCATGGCTATTTAAGTGGCTATTGTGATTGGGAGTCAGACAAATACTGTTCCAGGATGTGTTTATCATATCAGCAGCAGCGGAGTCAGTCAGCTGTTTCAGCTATTTCAAACACTCACCGGAACTGCTACGTTGCTTTCTTGCCATCCTCATCTCAACTGGTTACAGGAATAGTCCATTCAAAGTGACAGTCTACAGTTTTGTCACAAACACGTCAGATCCTGTCAAAGGAGATACGAGGCGATATAACGGGTACTAAAAATGGAACTGATTATAACTGCTCCCTGGGTGCTACACAGTGGCTGCCCACTGCTCCTCAGGGAGGGGTTAAATGCAGAGAGCACATTTTGTGTATGTAGTTTTACATACTGTATATGACAATAAAGTATAATATATATTCTGTATTAACCCACAGTGTTTGTTTTAGCTGTGTGGTGGTTTGAGAGGGAGGAGCTCACTTTCTTATAGGGTAGGGGGAGCCAGGAATATCAGGAAGAAGAGTTTCCGCTAGGTGACGTTACTACGCGAGAAAAATCCAACTCGCCCGTTTGGAGCTGACTTTTTACAAAATGTGGAATAACGAGAAAGGGAGGAAACAGAACTTTTTCAACTTCGGCCCTCTGAATGAGGAATGTATATCACTGTAGCACAACTATTATAAAGTGATTTTTTTTTTTTTCATAATACTGGCCCATTAATGCTGAATTTAAAGAGAAGAAAGAATGTAGACTTTTTTTTCTTCTTCTTCTTCTTTGGCCCCTTTGCTCCTAATGCATTATGACACCAAGTTCACTGCATCTGCCTCATTTGACTAAACTACCACAGACTGGGAGCATTGACGCTTGCGGGTGCAGTCATTGGTCCACTGTCCTGTACACATGTACCACAGAGATCCATGCCTGAGGGCATTGCCTTCTGCTACCAGGCTAATGTTAGGCCATTTCAGCCCTAAGGAAAGAAGAGTATCTGTGTGATAGCAAAAACTTTAAACTCCAGCAATAAGAGCTCAACAGGGCTATGTAGAATCCTTTATATGTGTGACAAGACTTATTAAGTTGGCCTCATGTGGCCATACCAGCCTGTCATTGCCTGATCTCATTAGCTCTCAGAAGCTAAGCAGGCCTGGGCCTGGTTAGTAGTTGAATAGGAGACCACTGAGAATTCCAGGTGCCACAGTGGGGGACAGTTGCTCCAGTGGTATCTGTCATTGTGCCTTTAGGCAAGACACTTCACCCACATTGCCCAGTATGAATGTAGTGTGAGAATAAGTGCTGGTGGTGGTCGGAAGGGCCGATGGCGCACTATGGCAGCCTCGCTTCTGTCAGTCTGCCCCAGGGCAGCGGTGGCTAAAATAGTAGCTTACCACCACTGTGTGTGAAAGAATAATGCATGTAGAGCGCTTTGAGTGTCCATAATAAGAGCTATATAAAATCCAATTTATTATTATTATTATTGTTGATTGATTGTCTTTATTTCAAACATGTAAAATGATAAAAGAACAACAGTTTTGGAAATAAAAACATTATGAATTACAACATTAGGAATAGACCTTTGATATGATTCACCCAACACTTAAACTTCTCAACTTACATGTGCGAAAAGGAGTAGGAGAAAATATAAATGTATTTAATCCTAGCCCTTTAATCACTACCCGTTGCTTTTTTATTTTCTTATTATTATTTTTAAGATGGCAACTTTAAGGAACCCAACTGTTGAGGAAGTAATGCCAAAATGTGTTTATAAAATCTTACTTCCTCAGACGAAATCACAACCACATCTGGCAAGTCCTGATGTACGCTCGGACAGTCTTTTACAAGATTAACACCACTGACCCTCTGAACCCAGAGGCTGCTGTATTGTAAGTTCCTTTTCTACTGAACCCTCTGACATCCATGTTTACTCTGACATGCTGTTCCTATTTTTTATCATTTTAATGATGGCTGACTTTTTTCAATTATTAGATTTGGATGCAGAAACGAAAGGATGTAAATGTAGACTTCGTAATTTCATAATAGCAATGGCCTGAACGCAGTGTACCAGAGGAGGGAGGGTTTTGTCAATGCTTTGTAATTAAGGAAAATGTCTTAAACTGCATTTATATTCCCCTTTTTTTTCTTTTCTTACACAGATATGAAAAGGATGTGCAGTTGTTCAAAAGCAAAGTGGTGGACAGTGTGAAACTATGCAACAGTCATCTGTTTGACCAGCCCAAGATCGATGATCCCTACGCAATAAGGTTAGCACACACTGTCCTCTGCATCTGTGGTTCTCAACCTTTTCAGCCCACGACCCCCATTGTACCAATGGAGGTCGTGGGCTGTGTTCTCTGGTTGAACACAGACATGAACATTGAAGAACAGTCATGTGGAGATGGGGCCATCTATAAGGGGGAATAAAGG
Source organism: Gouania willdenowi (assembly GCF_900634775.1). Classification (NCBI taxonomy): domain Eukaryota; kingdom Metazoa; phylum Chordata; class Actinopteri; order Blenniiformes; family Gobiesocidae; genus Gouania; species Gouania willdenowi. The sequence continues at coordinate 15,286,886 of NC_041046.1, read as the reverse complement.
GGAGAGCTTTTTGGGTTCCATCCATAATGTCAGCAAAATTATGGTCCATTGTTCTATGAATCTGTAATAACCACATTTATTCATTCATTATTGATCCAGGAACCTTACCATCATTTGAACCATAGCATATAGTCATCTTAAAGATGGAAATCATTGTTTTAATCAGAAATAAAATAGGTTAAACGTAGGGATGTAACGATTAATCGTAAGGCAGTTAAAAATCGTTCATAGGTATCACGGTTGATATCCATTTTCTGAAAATTGAATCGCAGTACTTTTTTTAACCAGCAGAGGGCGCTATCCAGTAGTGTTAATAAATGATTCATTACCCCTTTAGCACCGAAAGAATATCTGTAATATTACTTGAATATCTGTAAAAGTCACGTTTTTCTATGAGCTCTGTCTGCTAGCATAGCTTCTCTTCTTCACTGCAAGATATCTGCATGCCAACCGACCACTGTTACCAGCGCCCTCTGCTGGTCCAAACAAATATGACGTAAATCAGTGCAATCACGGTTTTTTTTTTTTTTTAAGTCCAATTGTTAAGGCACAAAATACATTTTCAGTTGCACTTTTAAAAGAAAAAGAACTATTATGCAGTTTTGCATTGTTTATTATAGAACCAGAATTTAAATGAATAGGCTTCATTTTCATTTGTATTATTCCTTTATTTCATTCAAGATTTATTTTGAGTTAAATTGCATTGTTTTGAATAGTTTATCAAGGAATTCTTTTGACAATGAAAAATAAAAGGAAAATAATACAGTATTTTTGTCTACAGTCCCATTTTGTAAAATAAATCGTGAGAGAATCGTATCGTGAACCCAGTATCGTGAATCGAATCGTATCGGGAGTTGAGTGAATCGTTACATCCCTAGTTAAAAGTGACCAAAAATATTGAAATTTGATGGAGAAGTGTCAGAAATGTGAGTAATGTAACAAAAATGCATTAAAAGGACCAAAAATAGTGGATAAGGTGGTCAAATGGGATTTTAAAAACTGCAGAAATGGGTTAAATGATGCGCATTAGTGTGCAAAAACTGACAGAAAAAGTGGTAAAAAGGGTTCAGTGTGTCAATATTGGCTTAAAAGTGGTAGAAATGGGGGAGGGGTGGGTGGGGTCATTTAAAAAGTAGGAACAGTTACTTTAAACTTGCAAATAATGGACGACAAATAGTGCATGTGGTTAAATTGGCAAAAATTAAGCATGAAAGAGGTTAAGTGATAATTATGGGTCAAACAATGTGACATTAGGTGGAAAAAGTGGTGGAAATTGTTTATAGGTGCCGAAAGTAGAAAAAAATGTGCAGAAAAAAACATTGAAATGTGATGGAGAAGTGGCAGAAATGGGAGTAATGTAGCAAAAATGCATTAAAAGGAGCAAAAATAAAGCAAAAAGTGATGAAAATAGGTTAAAATGTGGCAAGTTTGGTGTAGTTGCAGAAAAAAGGTGAAAACAAGCAAAAGTGGGCTCAAATTGTTGAAAGGTATCTGGCAACCCCCAAGGTTGAGAACCACTGCTCTTCATGGTACATGGTCACAGGCTGCTCTCTCACCCCTCATGCACTACTTTCAGTTTCTCTCCGTGGAACCCAGCTGTGCACGAGGAAGCTAAAGAGAGGATGTTTGCATTCAAGGTATGAGACCGTGCAGTCAATTGCTGCCTTAATGCTTCCTTTGAACCTTGTAAGCACGTGATTGGTTGAGCTGCTCCTGTTGTGTAACTGTTGTCATAGAGACGGCCTGAGGATCACCATAAGGGAACGCAGGTGTCCGGGTTGTCCTGGGTGAAGCCTGGATCCACTCAGCCCTTCAGTAAAGACGACAATCCTCCACAGAGCTGAGTTTGCACTTTTCCCTCTGACAGCCACTAGAGGGAGCCACAGCCACACCATTAATGCTGTGGATCAAAGATGGATCCAAGCAATGGTTGAGGGAACTTTGTCTTCTCTCCACATTATTGCTCAGCTTTAAAAGTTTTTGTGTTGGTTTCACTTCAAACAGCTTTAGAATACTAAACTACTTTTGTACCATATGTAGATCAACGACAACAAATGGATGTCTCTGCAATGTATTTCAGGATGGGACGCAAATACTGTGCATCCTTATTTTTACCTTTCCTCACATGACTCTTCCGTTATAGTGCACAGGATGTCTGACTTACCTGGGTTAAATAGTTGGACACAAATTCCTATCATTCATTTTACCTCTGCCAAGCATTTAATGTTATCATACTGGACATTGATTTAATTCTCACAGCAGAGGAGGTGGGTGTGGTTTTTAAAATGAGTACGCTTTGGGGTTTTATTTTGGTTGGTTTTGAATCCTTCTGAATGTTTCATTTATCTATGGTTTCATTGTGTAAATAATCATCCAAAGGTCTGACTTTTAATAAGCATGTCTATATTGATACCTAAGCAGTTTCTTTCTCCTTTGGTCTTACTGTAATTTAAATTCCAGATCTTGAACAAAGTTGCTACTAGATTGCTAACGTTCTTTTATTTTCATATACTCGTGGACATTTAGGCTTTAACTGAGATATGAAATTGATGTTTAGCCCTATTTTAATTTACTTTAATCTAAATGTCTGTTTTTACATCTGACCAAATTTCAAAGTTGTTTCGTCCTGTAAGATGTGCAAAAATTGCCTGAAAATGAAAGAATTTCACTTAGAATTGATAAAATTAGATTACTGAATTTAATTGTAAAGAGTTTCTATCTAAATAAATTGTGATTGACAGTCCAGATGTTACAAAATAACATTCTGAAATTGCTTTAATTCTAATGTTTAATTCTAATTCACTTTTGTTCTGTACTGGAACAGTTTTTATTTCTGCTGCATAGACGACGCAGGAATGAGATGCATTTTGCTGAAATCAATAAAACATATTTAATAAATGAAAGTATACTTTTTCTGTCCAAGTGTGAGTGTTGTAGTTTGATTCCGCCAAAGGAAGGGGCTTTTATTTTCCAAAGAAAACGCTCAGTGCACACTTGTTTGCAGATTAGTAAAGTAGAGTATCTTTATTTAGTCCTCTGTGGGGAAATGTATTGTCATGGCAGCTCACATCAGATAAAGTACAATATTTTAAAAAAAGACAACTCAGAAAACCCAAAAAACACCCGAAAAATAGTGCAATGAAGGTCAAATAAACAATACAATAATGTAGGCTATATAGAAAAAGTATAAAGGGTACAGATTATATATATATTTACAGGTGGGGACACAAAGAAAGCTCATGTTTGCAACTGATGTAATGATGAGCAAAGCATTTTAACATTTGCTTTCATCATTTAACCAAAATTATGTTAAAGACAGTTATTCATTTTGTTGGTTGGAAAAGTTGCATTTCAATCTAATGACAGACATTAAAGTATAGAGGAGAAGAGACAGAAGCAGCGCATCCCAAACCAGGATGCAATGGAACATACTGAACATTAAACACATGGTGTCACACTAAATCCACAACTTGTGTCAAACTCATTTTAGTTCAGGGGCCAAATACGGAGCAGTTCGGTCTCAAGTGGGCCACAGATTTTATGAGGGAAAGTGAGTCATTTCAACATTATTGTGCCCTAGTTTACACTTCTACATGCAGTATACAAAAAATAGTATGAATACTAAATATGTAAGAAACTGTCAATATCCAAGCAATAAGTGACAAGTCCCAACAGGATCTTCACCTTAAATTTCCTACATTTGTGACCAATTTCTATTTAATTAAAGGAAACGTTTGGGGAAATTGAAAGATTTTGTAAGAATTTAGTTTTTTCTACAGTTTCACATAAAAAAAATAACTGCAATCATGCAATATAAGCACAGGGGAAACTGAACCCCTGCAAATAGTTTCATTTACACTATGATTCATGTTTTGTCATGTTTACTTTCTCCTGCAGGCCCAATTGGATGTTCCAAATGGCCCGATTTTGCCCCTGGGCCATGAGTTTGACACAGGGTCTTTCTAGAGCATTTCTTCTGAGCTTAAGAGGTGTGTGTGTGTGGATTTAACTTTAATTGTGAATTAAAGCTCCTATGTAAATCATCCATGAAAAAGCTACTTAACCTCCCACTTTTCTTGCACTTGTATATATTTTAAAAAAAACACACACACTAAATCCCTTGCCCCTCCCAAAAAAACAACACAGAAAAGCAAACATTCACTAAATAAATATACTAAATTATGTAAAAAAGACAAAGTTCACAACATGACATCAAATTTACAGACAACACAAATACAGAAAAGGACATAAAAAAGGACAACACAAACACAATGATGGAAAAACATACAAAATGTGTCCCCTAAGATTAGACAATCACATTTTTGTGTCCCCCACTGTGAAGCATACTGTGAAGATTGAAAAGAAAACCTGAAATATTTCAATAGCCAAAAGTCAGAGAAAGACCTGAAAGAACGTAGAGAGGAGCTGGCCAACACACGTGGGATTATAGCATCATATTATCAGGGTATTAATTAGTCAGTGTTCTCCGGTTTTTTATGTGAAAGTATCAAAATTTGTTATAAGGTATCTTTTTATTTTTATAATTCAATCAAAATAAAGTTGCTTCAACCAAAACATTTTCTCATTAAAAAATAAATTAAAAAAACTCCACTTCAACCAAAAACGTTTATCAAAGAAATAAATTGAATGCAAAAAATGTTTGATATTCGAGCAATTTCATTTGAACACTTCAAATCTTTGATTAAAATGTTTTTTTTTACTGAAGTGAAGTTTTTTTTTTTTTTTTTTTTTTTTATTGAAGCAACTTTTTCTTTTTTTTTTTTGGTTCAGATTGAAAAGTGTTCCAATGAGATTATTTGGGTGTCTATGGCAAGCTGTTTATGAAATGATATATATTTAGTCTCATTGACATTAATAATAATAATAATTAATAATCTCTTTTTCAAGAAAGTCCTGGAAGCAATTAGGTGTAGGGGACTTGCTCAAGATCCTGCAGTGATGGCCCACAATGGACTTGAACCTTCAACCCTCTGGTTATGAGCCCACTTCTGTCCACTAGGCCACCACTGCCCCATTAACTCTGGGAATATATGGAATTAATGAAAAGTTTGAATATATTTAAGAAAAGTTTATATATATAAATATATATATATAAGTCTGAATATATAAGAGAAATATACAGTATATAAGAAAAGTCTGAATACTGTATATAACACTTTTTTTCTTTCTTGAAAAATATTTTGATTGGAAATATTTTATTGTATGAATCAATTAAACACAAATTTAGTTTTAATAAAGAAACATTTCATTGCGATCTTTAAAAAAAAAAAGAAAAGATAAATAAAAGAACAAAAAAAATGTGGCAGCTCATGTCTATAGAGGTAGATTTGTGTCTATTATTCAATTAAAAAAGTTTTCTTCAATCAAAAATTCATTTTTTCAATCAAAGAAAAAACAGTGTTCTAATGCAAAAAAAAGTACAATAATTGAGACCCATATAATTGCATTTGAACACTTTTTTATTTTATTAAAAATGTTTTTGTTTTGTTTTTAATTGAAGGAAACTTTTTTTTATTTAAGTGACTTTTTTTGATTGAAAAGTTTATTTTTGATTGAATAATAATTCCATACATACCTTTGTTTCAAATAAAGAAAAAAAAAATCACATCAAAAACACATTTTCAATCAAAGAAAAAATGTGTTCAAATGCAATTATTTGTGTCTCAAATGTTTTTTGTTTGTTTGTTTTTGTATTCAAACACTTTTTTTCTTTGATTGAAAATGTTTTTTTTTTTTTGTTGATTGAAGTGTTTTTTTTTTTTTTTTGTTTTTTGTTTTTTTTTGTTTTGTTTTTTGAAAAGGTTTTTTTTTTTATTGAAGTCATCTTTTTTGTATTTGGGCCATATTATGGGTAGTACATTTGTGTCTTTATTATTCAACATTTTTTTAATCAAACGAAAAATCACTTCAATCAAAAATAAATATTTTCAATCAAAGACAAAAAATGTTCAAATGCAAAAAAAAAAAAAAAAAAAAAAAAATGAAAAAAAATATTTGAGACCCAAAAAATTGCACTGAATACTTTTTTTTTTTTTTGATTGACACCTTTTTGTATTTTGCCATATTATGGGTAGATCAAAGAAGAAGAAAAAACGAAAAAAAGAAAAAAAAAAAAAAAACTTTTTCAAACAAAAAATGTTTAAATGCAATTATTTGGGTCTTAAATGTGTTTTTTTTTTTTTTTTTTTTTGCATTCGCACACTTGTTTTTCTTTGATTGAAAATGTTTATTTTTGATTCAAATGTGTTTTTTTAATTGAATAATAAAGACATAAATCTACCTCTATACCTTTGTAGCAACTGTAGTGTTATTAATGATTAATATAAATACCATACAAGCCTTTATAATGTGCTGGTCGTGGCACCATGAGGCCACCTGAGGTCAGTATTTATCCGGAGTGAAGGAGCTTCTCTTCTGCTAAAGTCGAGCTCGCTTGGACATGATACTTCGCTCCATGTGCGAAAGTAAAACCTCTCCTGATTGGCTGAGTGTCAGACGCGGCCATCTTATGCACTCTGTCAACACAGCGACTTTACAAACGCTTTTATGACTCAGTCATTCCTCTCTCCTTTAGCAACGGGACAGCCCTTAGTCCTGAGAGGACACCCTGGAGGTAACTGTGTACATATTTCACTCTGCTCCGCCACAGTGGGACAAACTGTCAGCTGTCCAATCACAGAGGTGGTGAGTGATATGCAAATGAGCCCTTATCACAGCAACGTCAGCAGCAGCAGCAGCAGCAGCGCGAGGCTGTGCGTCGTGAGTAACAACACACTCACAACTTCTCCGATAACAGCCCTGCTCTGATACCCGGAGTTACAGCTTTGTGGTCCATGTCAGGTAAGACTCCACACCTGTGAGGGGGCTTTAATGTGGCCTGTGGGTCCTGGGGGGTGACTTTTATAGAGGCGGTACAGGGAGCTGTCAAGTTCCGGACCGTCAGCCGGTGAGGGTCGCTCTGCTCTGTTCAGCTCAGCTGTCTGATGACACCGTCGAGCTAAGCGACACGAATTCACCTCCGAGTTCTAAACATGTCATATATAGACAATAATTGACACATAATGTTGAACTTTGTTTAAAGTCTTCACTTCAAGTGTAAATTAGCGTCTTTTTGTTCGCTCTTGGTGCTGGTTCTTGTGGTCCTGAATTGACAGCGACCGCTGGCACTTTTATGGAGGTGCGTCAGTAGCTCAAACACATTTAACTCATTAAACTACTGACACTATTAGCGCTTCATTAAACCACGGACACAGTCACGGTCGGTGGTTCAGCCTCGGTAACCGTCACGAGCCCTTTCAGAATCGGAATCACATCCAGAAGTGAAGCATCAGCTGGGAGCGCGTGCCCCCGCCTTTTCACCAGAACCTTAACGCCCCACGTGCGCTTGTGACGCTCTCGTTCGGTCTCTCGTGCCCAGGATAGTGCAACACATTGCTGGATTTACCGGAGTTGAAGTCATCATCGGTGATGGGAAGAGGATGATGATGATGTTGCTGTTTGCTTGGAGCAGTGGTGACAAAAGTGTGGCGTGCGGGCCGAATCCGGTTCATTAGAGCAGGGGTTCTCAACTGGTTTCACATTGGGACCCACATTTTTATACGGTCATTTAATCACGACCCACTTTTTTTTATTTATTTTTTTTTTAGAATTTAACCTCCATCTTTTTAAAAACATCAATCTATATTTTTTTCCTGTGCAACATGCATTTCACAGCATGCTTGTCAAAAGAAAAGCATTTTTCCAAATAAAAGTCAAGTCCAACATGAGAGACATTAAATATTTATTTATTTTTGACCAGCTGCCCGTGACCCACCTAATACATGTCCGCGATCCACTTTTGGGTCCAAACCCACCAGTTGAGAATCGCTGCTTTAGAGCCACCTTAAGGACCAGAATTTTTCCCAATTACAATGAAATTACAATATTTTTTTATCCTCAGATAGTACATTACAATTACGTTTTCAGTTACAATGAATCACAAATACTGAGCCTGAAATAATATGTCTTAGCTTTCTGTTAGCATCTCTTATGATAACAGGTCCTAAATCAGAGGTAAAATACACTTAAAACAAATCTAATTTCTTTCCTATCTATTGATTACCTTGTTAAGCTTCCTAACCAATGTAAATATAGGTTCTAATAGTTTTGGTGTGGACATCTGAGCCTTTTTTGTGCCAGTATATCCCTAAATTTCATTTTATTTAAATGGTAAAATGTGGAAAAGCTTGATATGGAACATATCTTTAACTGTTCAATACATATGTGTAGAGCTGTGTTAAATTAAAATTGACTATTTTTTTATAGAATTTTTATGGCAATTACAATTACAAAGTCAATTATCTATCGTAGGGTCCGAAGGAGTGGCCGGGGTCGGTAACCCATGTTTGTCAAATATGAGACTGTTTGAACTTTGTATATGAGCGTTATCGCGGTTTTCTATTATGGCGTGTGCCATCTGAGCATGATGGGTAATTTCCACATTGACTCTTGTTTAGGGCTGGAGAGTCATCATGTGTATCAAATATGAGGCTGTTTGAACGTTGTATATGAGCGTTATAGCGGTTTTTCTATTAAGGCTTGCAAAATGGTGCCAGCTGAAAAAACCCAGTATCAAAGGGAAAACCAGTTAAAAATCACTCAGTGAATTTGATGCGAATCCATGGAAAAATAACCAAGATACAGCATTTTCAACATGATGGCGAAGGATTTTCCAGTGACATTATAAGCCCCTCCCACTGATCACATAAAGTGACCTGCTCCCATCTTATAAGATTCATCCAACACTTTTTGAAGTCAACACGTCATTTCGTCTTTCCGCTAGAGTGGTGCCCTCTGAGAAGGCAAGGCATGATGGGTAATTTTGACATTGAGTCTTGTTTAGAGATGGTCAGTCAACATGTGTATCGAATATGAAGCAGTTTGAACTTTGCATTTGAGAGTTATATCGAAACGCCATTAACCCAAGATGGCCGACTTCCTGTTTGGTTTTGGGCGTGGTCATACTGTAACCTTTTGTTCATATTAGGGTCAAGAATACATGTGGCGAATTTCATATGAATTGGGCAAACCTGCTCATGAGGTAGCGTTTTGTTTGCAGCTCCACCAGGACTTATTTCCGCGTTACAGGAATTACAAATTGCGATCCTTTGCTCTCTTTTTTTGTGTAATACTGCCGAACTGTCAACATGCTAAGCTAACCGTGCCTCTGTGACTGTTGTTGTTGTTATTCTGTGTAGCAGAGGCATTGGCAATACGCACATGCACACATGACCTGGTGGGCTGGTCTGTCAGTCATTTCACAGCAGAAGAGGACAGTGGCTGACTTAATGACGGACTTTTAGACGTTTGTGGAGGTAGAAAAGATCGGCGGAAAACATTGGTTTCATATGCAAGGATCGGCCGACCACCGATCCCCCAAAATAAGGGAAATCTGCACCGATCGACCGGTGCATCTTTACTTTCAACATTTGAAAGTTTTCATGAAAAATGCAGAAACAGCATACCGACAATAACAGGATTGTTCTCTAACAGAAAGACTCTATTTCAAACTTCTGGATGTGTTACAAGACAAAATGATCAATGATGTAACACATGAAACAATAAACACAACTTTTTAATCAAAATGCATTACCTATTAATACGTATGTAATAAATGAGGCTGAAGGATTAATTGTGATATAGTCTGATGTCTGGTATTCGCTTCATTTTCGCTGCTCTCCTTACATTCATTTATTAATTCCCCTTTAATATCAGAGTATTATATACGAAGCCATGTCTTCATCCATGTGTCTGATGAGTTTCCCAGGAGTATTAAGTACGTTTGGAGCTATAATTGGAGCAAATAAACCCTCTTACATATTTGAATGAATGCTTCATTTGCCTTTATCTTAACATATAGGCCTAATCTATATATGGTTTTATATGTACAGATTGATTCATTGCTTGTGTTTATTGAAAAATATATAAGAAGAGGACCTTTAAAATATCACATATTAAATCACAATATTCAGGAATTTTTAAGGGTGTAACAATACATGTATTTGTATTGATCCGTTTTGGTACAGGTTGTTCGGTTCGGGTACAGGGTTGTGCACGGGTGAGTTCCCGGAACGGAAGTTGCATGTGTTTATCTCCGCCTGCATCTACATGTGCAGCCCGCGTACGTCATGGCTAACACTAGTGAGAAACCAGAGCTGGAGGACCCTCCCGTTGCTAAAGTCTCCTGCTTGGGAACACTTTCGGCTTCCTGGTGAAATACTGCAACGGAGAAAGACCAGTGGATAAAACGAGGGCAGTGTGCCGACATTGTTCAGCTGAGATCGGGTATGTTTCCGGGAACACAACGAACATGCTAACTCACTTGAAAAGGCACAACCCAAGTCCGAATATCACTGCAACAAGAAAGAAAACGTCCTTAGTGCAAACGCAGCTGACTTTGACATTCAAGCAGCCTCTGCCTAGCAATTCAGATCTGACCAAAGCTATAACAACAGCCATCAGAGTCTTTATAGCAGCGGATAAAAGCTGTAAACAAGCTGTGAGGAGCTTATTTTTACAATATTTTTTGTTTGTGAATATTATTATTACCAAGCAGCACATTATATCAGTATAGTCTTTTTTTTTTTTAAACTTAATTTTCATATTCTGTATAATGTTAAATACATTGTTGGTTTACTAAAGTTTTGAATGAACAATCAAATTTATGTTTTGCATTTATAACTGCCAGCAGATCTGCACTTACTGCAGACAATGTGGACAAGTACATTTTTTCTGGCCAAAAATATAAAGGTCTAAACCAAGGGTTACATGCTGGAACTGTGCTGTACTTTTTGTTTGTTAAAAGCTGTAAACAAGCTGTGAGCTTATTTCTATAATATTTAATGTATTTTTTGTTTGAGAATATTATTACCAGGCTTCACTTTACAAGTACGTACTTTTTGGACTATAAGGCGCACGGGATTATAAGGCGCAATATCAATGAATAGGTCTGACTGGTCTCTTTTCATCCATAAGGCGCACCGGACTATAAGGCGCACCGGTTTGTTATTATTATTATTAAAACGCATTAAGCGATACAAAATTGTCAAACTTTATTCAACTCATTAACAATAACTCTCAACATTGTTCAGGTTTAATACAGAACAATACACTCACTTTTTCAGTTCAGTATGTTGAAGCACAGTACTGGTACATATCACTCCACGAGGCACCTGACTACGGAAGCCCTAAAGTGCCAAAAATCCATCAAGCAGTGCAGCTTCATAGTTTACCAAAGTTGTACTACAACATTTTGACATTAATTTCATACATAAGGCGCACTGGATTATAAGGCGCACTGTCGATTTTTGAGAAAATTAAAGGATTGTAAGTGCGTCTTATATAGTATTTTTTTTTTTATCTTAATTTTCATATTCTGTATAATGTTAAATACGTTGTTGGTTTACTAAAGTTTCGAATAAACAACAAGCAAATTTATGTTTTGTGAACCGAACCTTGACCTCAAAACTGAGGTACGTATCGAACCGTGATTTTTGTGTATCGTTACACCCCTAGGAATTTTAAAAAATGTTTAGCTTTAAAAAATTATTTGAAGAACAAATTGTTTGGTGATTGGTTGAGTGATCGATCATGTGTTCTGTTCTGATTAAGCAAAAGACTATCCTATCCGATTAATCGATGGAATAATTAATAGAAAAAGCTATTACCAAATTATTCAATAGCTCCAGCCCTTTACTCCGGTAAAACGATCTGCATTCCTACCCTCACCTATGGTCATGAGCTTTGGGTTCTGACCCAAAGAACAAGAACGGGTACAAGTGGCCAAAATGAGTTTCCTCCATAGATTGGCTGGGCTCATCGGGTGAGAAGCTCAGTCAGAGGTGCTCGGAGTACAGCCACTGCTCCTCCACATTGAGAAGAGCCAGATGAGGTGGCTCGGGCACCTAATTTGGATGCCCCCGGACAACTCCCTAGTGAGGAGTTCAGGGCACCTCCCACCGGAAGGAAACCCCAAGGAAGCCGAGACTATGTCTGTGTGCAGCCAGTGCACCATATGGTGAGTGTAGTCCCGCCCCTTTCTACTCTGAGACGCAGCCAGATGGAGCCGCAAGTGTGATTGACAACTAAAACAAATATGCTCCCAATCAGAAGCCGACTCCTGTTGTCACTTCAATCCATCCCCAATTCTTCACTGCACAATTACACATTAAAACAATAAATGTTGTCAGCATTGGTGATGCACCAAAAATTTGACAAGCAGAACTTTTCAGCCGAAAATAGCCCAAAAGACATTCATTTGATCAGGTGTTGATAAATGCGTTGGCTAATCTCAATCAAGAAAAAACAAACTGGTGCAATCTGTATTTCTGAAATAGAATGCAAAAAAAATGAACCCGCGCTCGTTTAGCACAGACTTTCGAAAACGGCCAATCGGATCCGTAAGCCTCCACGGAGACACCGTTCCAAAACGTAAACGGTTTTCGGAAGTATGTCGATCAGTCTCTTTGTTTTTGTGTGTGTGTCTGTTTGTACATGATAGTACACTGATGACATCACTGTTGATGACATCATCAGTGTTCTAAAACAATGTTTGACAAGAGTTCCACAGTGTGGATGGGGAAAGGTATGGGATGTATATATGTGACCCTCTCTACTTTGCTCTGCTTGTTGTTTTAAACACACTTCCAGGAGACAGGATATATGGAGCATACAGTGCTGTTTAATTTGCAACATGGGACAACAAATAGGTAGCTTCACTCCAGCATTAACACCAGCAGACATCACACAGACTGCCCAAATCAAACAATAACAAATCAACAAATAATCCATTTACAATGTATAATACACACAATATCAGCAGACTTTAATAAAACATACCTGCAACATGGGACAACAAATAGGCAGCTTCTTAATATCAGTTGGTCACCAGTTCACTCCAGCATTCACTAAAAACAGAGTCACACATTAGCAAGTAAGACTACAGTGTGCACAACACTGCCTGCATCTCAGCTAATTAGTGGTTAGCTTCCGTTAGCATTGATTAAGCTAATAGTTCAGTTTCCAAGTTCACTATTAACTATTAAAGAAACACAGCAACTTAAACTACATGCTAACTTTACCATAAACACTGTGTGATTAAACATCATGGTTTCAACATTTTCTATGCACTTTAAAACACACGTTATAACAGGAATGTGACTGGTGAACAGGAGACCAACTTTCCACCAGCAGACATCACACAGACTGCGCCAAATCAAACAATACGCAGCGTTAACATCCGCTGGGATTTTGAAAATAAAACAACATAAATAATAATATTTACGTCCCAAACTTTACAGGAATTTGATAACTTATTTACACCGTTACATATATCTATATATTTTCTTTTGGTTTCCAGAACATTACCAAAGTTTAATCAGCTGTTCCTTGTCCCATTATCAACATTGAAAACAAACAAACTGATCGACAGACTTCCGAAAACCGTTTACGTTATTGAAAGTAATAATTAAAAAATAAAGTAGTTTAAATCTCAAACAGTAAACGGGGATCAATCAGTAAAGGTAAAATGTAACTGTAAACAATGAACCTGTGCACTTCTCCCAGTGTTGTAATATTGTATCAATTCTAAAGTGGCAGCTTCATAATGCAGAAATCACAGAATGACAGAATGGCTTCCATACCTTCACACAAGTGTCTGCATAAACTTCATGGTGCATCCAACCAGTCAGTAAACACTCACCTCTATCGCTGTAGTGCAGGTAGGCGGATGTTATCGGATGAAGAAATTGAACAATGATACTGAATCTGGCCGACAGCATACATTCCTTCTTTTCTGCTGGTCCAGGCACACAAAGAAATAATCAAGGTTTTGTTTAAACTGTCATTCCATCCATCCATTTTCTGACCTGTTTGCTCCTTTTTATGGTTACGAGAAACCCTCTCTTGCTTAAATTTTAAATTGACATTGGCATGTTTACAATAAATACATTTAGATAAATGCCATTATTTGTCTACTTTTGTGACTGTGACCTCACAAAGTAGAGTATAACATAGGTATACTGTCGAAAGATAGATAAAACATATTTAACATATCTTATGGCTCATTGTGTTTGCAAACAATCTGCCATTAAAGATATTTAATAAAATGTATTGTGGTTACTAGTACGTGGTACTTTGAAAAAAGTTAAATACAAAAAACTTTTTGAGCATAGTAAATGAAATCTTTAAAACATTACTCAGACAAATTTCTTGCTCATAATTTGATTGATATACTGTATATTTGCACCACCTAGAGGTCCACAAATGGCCTATAACAGTACAGAAACTCAGCATTTCCATGTTAAAGATTCCGATCTTTGTCTGAAAAGCATTCCAGACGTGAGATAATATTTAATATAAAGACTTAAATGTTTGTGTGATTTTTAGTTTTACAATGCACTTTTTCAAGGAGGAGGTCAGAAAATGTAGAGTTCTGAGTTGCCTTGAACACAGCATTATTGCTCCTGAGGTATTACTCCGTTTTCACACATTCTCATATCACACCTGATCCAGAAGAATAAAAAGGAAAGCTACAGTAGAGGCAAGAAGTTAATAAGTCATACCATAGCCTCATGGAGCTTTAAGAAAGATCAAATCAGGGCTTAATGTAAATATGTTGGATAGCTGGATATAATAGCTCTATAACAGGTGTAAGCACCCACCTACTCCCTCTGTTCACATTCACCCTCATTGTACTTAACGCTGCAGTATGTAGAATCATGAGACTGTAATGGAATCAACCACACTCCCTCCTTCTCTCCCTTTTTCAAAATCACCGGCATCTTATCGAACACGAACAAACTGTGGAGCTCTAGTGACTTTTTTCTTTTTAGCGACTAGTGACAATTCAAGGGACGTTATCTTGTGCTATTGGAGAGTTTTCCGATGTTTTAGAGACTCTGGCATGAATGCACGTATCATTCTCTAGTTACTGCCCTCAGTAGCTCAAAAGCAGCAGTTACCGGGTCCTACCATGAGCCCTTACCCTGTCCCGAAACTCACAGGCGACCACAGCAATCCCAGCTGCAGGTCAGAGCAGACCCACACCACTCCGCATCCAGACTGCAAATTAATTTAGCATGTTCTTTCCACCTTAGATATGCTTGTCTAAGGTTTACACGCAAATTTATTCCATCTTTTGTCACTCTCCCTCTGAAACCAGTACGTGGCGCGGACAGCACGTGGTCACAGAGGTCTGCTTTGAGTCCGTTCCGTATACATTCCGCCCGAGTATGCTTGGGCCTTTAAATTGTTGCTCCTCCACGTCAGTCTTCCTTTTGTCTTGCTTTGTCATGTAACCGTTGTGCCTGATGCCAGAACTTTTCCTGCTGGAACGTCCGCCATTGCACTTTTACTACCCATAAGACGTGAATGTGCATCAACTTTATTCGGCCAGCTAATAGTAACACCCAAAACAGCTCATGGAGAACTCTGTAAAAAGATCTGACTGGCTGAAAAGTAGTGTTACGCTCTTTGTTTTCTAAAGCTTGATTACAAAGCCAAGAGAAGGAACAGAGGTCCCGTGTCCTCTCAGAACACTTTGAATTACAATATTTTGACAGGTGATTATAGATTTTTGACCAAATGATGGCAAAAAAGTACATACTGCAACTTTAAGCAGTGTGATGTTTCATCATCTTTAATTTCTGTACATATGTCACTACACTGTTGCAGGAGATTATACTCCACTGCACAAAATTTACAATAGTAACGTCACATTACACTTTTAGCACAACCAAAATCAGCTTTATACCAATTTTTCCTTTTAATGTCCACCCTAACTCCCTCTCTCCTGTTTTTCCCCCTCACTAGGGTGTAACACTGTCTTTTCTCATTTTTCCCCTGATAATCTTTAGCTTACCCTTCCTTAGGGAGGGCTGGTAATGGTCACAACGAGGCTTTACTGTTCTGGTTGGCTATATCGGATCGGCCAATATTTAGCATTTAATGCCATTAATGTGATCGGCTGTAATGTCTTAACTCGCCAATCCGATCAGTGACATTTATTGTCGTGATGAAACATTTTGTAGATGCTCCCATTGCATTGTTTTATCATCTTATTTACACCGAAGAGTTGTTTGCTTTACGTGACGGCTTTATTTCACTCACATTTGTGCAGAAAAACCTATGAGCAAACGGCAAAAATGTCAATTGGTTGGAGCGGAAAGGCTGAGCACCGGACTTTTTCCACAGTCTACTGGCTCTGTAAGCGGGGGCAGCTTCTGCTTTTAGTGTGTTTGTGTGCACGCTTGTTTTGTTTAGCGGAGCAATGCGCTCTCGTTTACTTTCCCTTTCATACCAGAGACTTCTGTCCATTTCAGGGTGATGGTGGACACAGAAGGGCCACAAGCACACGTGTGTGCGTGTGCGCCCCACCTTCGCTGTGTAACTGTGAATACGGACTATAAGCAACAGCGGGTTTTGCAATGTCACATTCAGGAAATATGTCTTTGCTCCTAATTCTGATGAAGGCTTCATGTAGTTCCAGTGTGGTCTGCCTCCACAGCTTCATCTCCAACTCTGTTGTAGTCGACACAGCTGCTGTTCAGGGACAAAATTAAATGGTTTCATTCACATTTACACCTCGAAGTGCTCAGTTTGCATCACATTTTAAAAAGCGGAGCCATGACGCTCGTGTGTGCATTGTGTAAACCTTTCCTGTGTCTTGTCTTCAGACCGTGGTTGGAAGACACGGGAGTCTAACTTCGCTCCGGGGGCTGAAGCTATCCTCAGCTTCAGGGTTAACTCCCTCAACAGTCATTGAGTATGACATTTGACTCTAGTTTAGTTCAACAGCTGCAATGTTTATTTTGCCAATCACTCAAAAAGGGCATTATAATCGATCTGCTCCGGTTACACACGCTTCCTCACTCCGCACACTGGTTGAGCAGTTAAAGGGCCACACACCCACACACACTATGACAACAAATGTTATGTTCAGGTCCTGCATGGAAATTCTTCAACTCTTCTACTCTCTCACAGTCACAAGGCTGCGTTTAGAGGCCGGAACATGGTAACATTTGATTTTACGTGAATTTGTATCAGGTAGTACCGAAGGAATTTGGTTACCTTAAGAAAACAACCTGAATTCATATGATCGGTGATCAATTTTTTAAACTCACTGATCGGTGATCGGCCCAAAACCCTAACCCCGATCGTGTAAAGCCTAGTGTTAACCTTTGATTCCATTTGCAGACAAGGAAAAATATAAGATAAGAAGATTCAGTTAAGGCACAAAATAAGCTACACAGGCAAAAGATTGTTTTTAAGAAAATTATGCATTTAATATTTATCTGAAAACATCCTCTGAATACTAATTAATTAGTGTTAATACTATTGAGATGTGCACACTGTGAAACAGGCGACCAGGTTAACACTGCTGAAGCAGTATTTAACCATCTCCCTGTTTCCTTACAGGAGAATTAAGTAATAACATCTCAACATTTTTATTTCTCAATATTTAAACTTGAACAAATGTAGTCAAAACAACATGCAACCATTTTTATTGTAACATCACATTTGTTTCACAAATTCCTTCAACATAAAACCCCAACTATAACTACACAATTTTTCTTCCTAATAATGCACAAATTAAAACGTAGCTCTACGTGACATCCATTTACTCTTTGACAGGAAAAAGCTCTGCTTGGTCTTTGATGGGAGTCAGCGTTACAGGTCTCACATTGACTTTAAGGCTAATAATCTACCAAACTAATTTTTCCTTTTTTTGGGGGCCTTAACTATGAAGCTGGATTTATTAATAATCTATTATAACTTCATGAAATCCTATAGGAAAGATAAAGATTTTTATCTGATGGACTGACCTACATTTCTCAGCTGATTGAGGTTGCGTGCGTTGTCCACAGACTGATGAATTCATTCATTCATTCATTCATTCATGCACGCTGTTGACGACACTGACAGCCTCAGCAAGAACAAACCACGTGCTGCTATACACAAAACAGCGATGGTCTTGTAACATAATGTAAGCTACATCAAATACAAATGTCCACCTGTATGAATGCCTCAAGTCCCTCTCAAAGAGTCCTCAGAACAAAACGTTCATCCCCATTTGTGATAGTGTATGAAAAACTGAGGTGGACTAACACGTCTGTGATCTAAGTAATAAAGTGAAAGTGATCAGAGCGCTGATCATTGTCAGATGAATTCATTCTAACAGTCGGACTGCTTCTCTGCCAGCGTTCCTTCCTTCCTGGCTTTTGCTGTGACAACAGTGTTGCTTTAGGCCTGAATATTGGATTTTAATTCTTCATCTTTTAAAGAATAATTGTCTGTTCCTGTATGGTATGTGTAATGTAAGCTGCTCCGAAGCCTGGATCTCCACATTTGTGATTGGTCAGTGTGAACAACGCCCCTATTATCTGAGCGTACATGCAGCCAGGTTTGTAGTACAGCTGCTCTGGTATTGAGAATGTTTTGGTTACGTTACTCAAAATCAAACAAAACAAAAAATGACACCAACATCTTTAGCATTATCTTTAGTGCTCAATGAGTTAAGCCTATAAAGAGGTTTGTAAGTGTGAATGATGCTTTAAAAAGGACAGAGATATACATGCAAAATATGTGTACTTGTAGAAAGCCAATGAGAGGTGGAAGGACTGGAACTGTGGCATGAGGAAGTCAGGGGTAGCACATTAGTTTGCAAAGCTGCAGAAAGGTTTAAGCAGATGTGTGTGACGTGGTTCAGGGTGAGTGAGACCAGATCAGGGATCTGACCCCCTTTTCATTGTCAGATGATGTCATGCAGGACAGGAATGCCCAGGAATAGTGATGTTTGCAGATGACAGTCTCATAAGTGCCTGATGCCCTTTGCAACCGCGTACGCACGTGAATGTGGATTTTCAGCTGACAAACATGAAAACAAAATGGAGAACAAGACTTTGCCAGAAGATTTAAGACTTAGACTCTCAAATCCAGCCAAACATTGCAGAGTTCTGTACATCCTCTCAACCTCACCCTTATTAAAGTTGTATTTCACAGTAATGAATATGTTGTATTACTGCTATATGTTCAATCAACAAATGGTAGATTTATTTCCCCCCCACAAAATAGTGATATGGTTTTGTGTGATTACATATTATTCCTCAACAAAATAGGTAACAAGGGGACACATTTCACTGTAGGGCCACATTGTTTATAGGGATGAGTATTGGCAAGGATGTTGCAATATATGCATCACAAGATATCACTATATCAATATTCTACCCAGTTAATGCCAAAACGTAGAGATGAAAAATCAAGTTGCTGTACATTTTCAGAAGATATTGATCATTCAGAGGACAAAGTCAAAACATCCTATTTATTTTACTTTTTTCACTTAAAAAAAGAATACAGTGTCACACTGCCATCATAAAATAAAGTGCAACAAGTTTCTTTTCACTTAAACTACTGTGTAGAAGTCTGAAAGTAACCATGACAACATATTGACAGCATTGTAACAACTGTAAGTGAGAACATTCAGGATAAATCACCCTGAGTTAGTGACAGTGCACAAAAAGAAAAAAGTATTTCTCCCATTGTGTCAGTTTAAACAGTGGTCTGAACAGAATATATGAAAAAAAAAGTATCCGTGCAATGTCTCCAGCCGTAGAAAATACACATTCATGAAAATGTGAAATATATTGATTAAATATCAGACTTTCTATTTTAAATGGATTAAAAATAATTTATTTAAAATCTGCACCCAAAAAAAAAAAAAAAAAAATCACGATACTGTGAAATAATTTTTTTTTTTTTCAGACCCCTAATTGTATATTACATTACATTATGTTTAAGTGTGCAGAAGTAGGGGGTACATGGCTTCAGGTTCAATGTCTAATGGGGTACGGGACTGTGAAAAGTTTGGGAACCACTGATGTAGGAAGTCCCTCCAGTCAAAGAAACACAAGGCTGAGCTGGAGCACGTAGGAATAAAGCTGATGAACCCTTCTGTTGATGTGAGCAGGATGGAAAGAAGTGGAAAATAATATATTAGTATAACATTTAGAATATGTAAAATCCTCTCTGAAAAACTGATTTATGACCAATTTTCAGGAAATGCATTTGCACAGTGTACCATTTAATCAACTTGAAAAACATCTTCAGAACATTCCATTCACTTTTCCTGCAGAACTAAAGATAATCTACTTATATTGTCACACGTAACTGTACACACACATACACATTGTAAACAATTTGATATATAAATTATATTGTTGTTCTATAAAATTGCAACAAATTTATTTTAAAGCTCATGCAAATTTTTTATTTTATTCAGTTTATTTCCGACATGGTTACATTCACTTTACAAAAATACATTTTTCTTTCTCTCACTGACCACAGGAACAATGTTGTCACGATGCGGAGATGGGGTGGTGGAGGACTCAAGCGCATGAAGAGATTGAGGCAGCAGGCAGGCGTAATGTTCATAGAACCAGTTCATTTATAATAAACAAACCAACAAAAAAAACAAAAGGAGGATAACAGGGAGCAGGAGACAAAACACAAGGAGGGTACATAGACAATGATCCAGCAATCATTCTGTGTCAAAGCACTCAGCTAAATAGTGAGGGAGGCCTGATTGGGAACGGGCCACACCTGGGTGCTAAACATGAGGCAGCTAATCACTCACAACCCAAACACACTGACATCACTGGGAGGAGGAGACACGAGCAGGAATACCTGGAACACAAAGACAAGAGTTAAAACATGTAACCAGAACTAAAAACAGAATAAACAGAGACTCGCAGAACAAAAAGAGGACCATAAGGGCTAAACACAACTAAAACTAAACAGAAACTGACAAATGTGACAATAAGGTTAACATTCTTACAGATTTCAGAACCTGTTTTATGTGTATAACCTTCTTCAACACAGCACTTCAGTACAAATCCAATTCTATATTTATTTCAAACTGGAGTTTTTTAAGAATACACACACTCCCATGCAGCAGAGAACGAGCTAACTGTATGCCTCTTGGCAGACCTGGGACAATAATCATTAAATCAATTAATCTCTGCCAAGTTTAGAGGTACTGTAAATTTGGCTTTCTTCCTTTTGATATTGTCTGTCAGCTCACAAAATGTAATTTAAATCTGTTTAGCACTTTTTGAGATATTCTGCTAACAAACATCTACATTAACAGACTGACGGACGGATGGTCAAACTCCTCCTTGGTGGAGGTCATGAAAATGAACCCAATAACTTTTCCTGCTTCAATATTGTGTTAGTTTTCTTCATCTCGTGCCTTCAAACAGGCTGGATGACATCGCTCTCAGCACCTGTGTGAGCTTGTTCCGTAGCCGAATAAACGTAGTAAACGGTTTTGTTAGTCCTCCAGTCTCTTTGTGTCTGTGGTGGGAGGCAGGGACGCAGGGTAATGTTGGCACGGCTCAGCTACATTTACGTTGGTATCAATACTGTCGATATTAATGGATCAATCCGCACACCTCTAGTGAGCACTCACCAGCAAAAACATAAATTGGTGCCCCTGCCGGCATGCTCTTGCCATGCTTCCTTGTGTGGGTTTGAGTCCCCGATTTCTTCACGGGCCTGATATATTTGGTTCCTTTCAACACATGCGCGTAAACTCGTCACTTCGTTCACTCTCAGTCTTTACGACAGAGCTCCTGGGATGTGATATTTGAATGTAAACCAACCATACAACGTTTGGTAAATATTTTAATAGTAAACGTGTAAATATGTGTCTGCTTTTGTGGTGTTTTAAATCTGGTAATAAAAAAAAATGACAAAAAGGAAAAACCACCGCAAGACGATTTATACAAAAACAGATCAAAACAGACAATAAAATAAATAAATAATAATAATAATAAAATAAATACATTTCTAATTATTTTTAAATAGCATGGTTTCAACCGTTTAAATAGTTTTATTTATTTTATTGAGTTTTTTATATACATATATATATATATATGTATATTTTTTTTTTTTGTTGAACACAGACAGAAACAAAAAGGCACCTTTTCACATTAATACAGATACAGATATACACAAAGGTATACCTTTTAAATGGTACACAAACTGCCGTAAAATAGGCCGACCGGATTAGACGCGTTGAAAGCATCTGAAACGATCATTCCTGCGAAAGCATTGGGCACTGACAGCAGGCGCTCATGCCATTGCAGACATTAAATGGGTGCTCACGCAGCTTCAGAAGGATTCGGTAGCATACTCGTAGCTTCCTCTTGAAGATACTGGGTGTTACGCCCTTGCTGTGGCTTCATATGTCTACAGGAAGGCCTGGACAGCGTCTGAAGGGGACATAAGAAAAGACGATGATTACTGACACAAACACCTGCAAAAAAACCTGCACATTTTTGTCTCATTTGAACACTTCCTTCATATAAACAAAGCTACAAAGTTCCTAACGGAATTGGCAGTGTTACCTGTTAAGGAACTATACACCTCTGCACCTAAATGTTCAATATTTATTGAAGTACAATTTTTTTTGTCGAGACTTGTCAAGATTTATTGTTTTGGTTGTGTGTTTTTTATTTGAGTGTTTTGTTGTAGACTATTTTATTGTTTTTGATTATGATTTTTTATTCAGGAGTCCATTTTAAACACAAAGAAGGGTATATATAAGAGTGTATATCAGTGTGGGAGGTCTGGAAAATAAAAAAGCAAAAATACAAATCAATTTAAAAAAGATACAAAAAGCACATTGGGGATTGCATATAGGAGAAAATAACGATTATTACTGATCTTTATCACTATCTGCACTGTAAATGAAATTAGGGAGTATTGCCTTTCTTGAATCAGTTATTTGGAGGGGTGGGGTTAGTTGTATTTATCAAGTTTAGCTGTAAATAAAAATAAAAAAGACTGGAGAAGTTACTTATGTTATATAAGTTTTACTTCAACTTGCTCCTTTTCGGACACTTCATTTCGAAATGTTCACGTATGTGTTTTTTTATGGTTTGCATATATGTTCGGGGGGTAAAAAACTCAAACTCATGCCTATTTTGATGTTAGTGGTGTTTTTATTCAGCATAGGATGCAAGTCAAATGCAGGGATAACGCACGGACACATGCAGTACATATTACAGCTATTTTGAATCTCTACGGTACCCACAACACTGTGGAAGAAAAGCAGAGTACTTGGAGTAAGACAATGCATGCTAGGGCAGAATATACAAAGTTACCAGAGAGATCCAGTGCCATGGGAGCTCTAACCTTATACCACAAGGCTGACCTTTAAATAACAATCAGAAGAGTGTTTTGCTGTTATCATACAATAATTATATAATCCTTTATACCCGTGTTGGCATTATGTATGTTTATCAACAAATTATTTGTTCAATATGAGTTAACTGGTAAAACGTTTCCAGGTGCCAAGGCTTGTGTACATGTGTAATCTGCTGTTTCCTTTTTTTTAAATTAGATTTTTACTCTTTGAAGCAATTAAACCTATATCATAATGAGAAGATCACTGTGCACCTTGCTACTCGCAAATATAAGAAAACAAGTGCATTGTTGTCTCAGGTAGGGGTGGGCAATCTGGATCAAAACTCTCAATATTTTTTCTCAAAAATGGCGATCCATATAATATAAATCTCAGTAATTTTAATTCAAATGAAGTCTAACTAGCAAGACAATTCAGGGTTAAATTTACTGAAGCAAAATTCCACACAAGCACATTTATTAATAGTTGGTTTGGTTGATCAATTAAGGAAACCTTGATCTGGGATGTCAAGTTTCTATTTTGTAAAATAAAAACATTTTTGGTCATAAATATTCAATTTTATTAAATATTTCAATATGGGCACACCAATCAAGGTTACTGTCGAATAGGCATCATATTTAGAATCCCTGAGCTCCAGAACCTTAGAAATGTGTTTTTAAATTAAATTGTGTGACTTTTGGTGGGCTAGTAACAGAAAAACCTGTTTTTGGGTGTCCGCCATTTTGAATTGTCCAATACCGCGACCCCGTTAAAAATTGGCACCGGCTCCCGCCAGATTTGAATTCAGCAGGTGAAAAACTGCAAGTATACTAAATTTCATGCTTGTAGACAAATTTGAATTCCTCCCCTAACAGACCACACTACTATAAGGGACAGCACATGTGAGTGAGTTCTGTAGTGTGGATGTCTAGGGGAAGGTCTGCATTAGGACGCACTCAGAAATCCATCTAAATGCGCTTTTCATGCTGTTCTGAGAAGTAGTGAAAGCAGCAACTCCTAAAACAAGTATTTTAATATAAAATAAGCTTTTTTATTTATATATATATATATATATATTTATATATATATATATATATATATATATATATATACTGCATATATAAATAAATGTGTGTGTAATTTTTTATATCACCAAAATGGAAAACTCTAGTCTTCAGTTTAAATTGCAAGTCAGCAATCTATGCTGTTCCACTGCTCTGTGGTTGAACAGCATACATGTGCTCGTGCAAAGCCTCCTAGGCCACTGTCCTTAGCTGTTGAAATTCTATCAGCTGTCTGCACCTCCCACACATTCAGCAGCAGCAGGATAGGCGGCTTCAGCGGTTGTGAAGATGTGTGTTTGTGTGTGTGTGTCAGGGGGTTGCTGTGTATGTGTGTGGTGGGGGTACAGGATGACGCACCTGCTCATGTCTTGGTGGTTGGTTTACACCAGCTACTTTCACCGCACACATGAAAAGCAGTGCTGATAGAACAGTGACAAAACTACATTTCTCAAGGATTCTCTAATCTAGGCATTACCTGAAATGTAACTGCTGTTATTTTTAAAGATTAGAGACTACTGACTTGTGTAACACAACCATAATAAACTAGCTGATAAAAGTGGTTAGTGAAAACATTTGTGGTTAAGTTTTAAGATGCGTTTTAAAAAGTCTCCTAGATAATCTTGTACATTTATCTGATAATTATCAAGACTAAGGATTTCATCTGTTTTTTTTTAAACCTCTTTAATGCATTTCTTAATCTATCTTCTGACAGGCATCAAACATAATGGACCTGCTGTAGCTGCTCCTTAGGCACATTTGGAACTCACTTGGATCCACTCACCCTGGCCTCTGCCATGGAATTCTTTGATGATCCAAACCTCTTTGTAGGAGGTTTGGAAGGACTGGATGACGAGGGCTTTCCACCACCACCATCGCTTGTGGATGAGCTGAACCTAAGTGCTGACTTTGAACCCCTACAAGTGGAGCCATTTGTCTTGGCAAAACATCAAGGCATGATGCTTCCGGTTTCTACACAGCAAGCCATGCCCAGGTATGCTCAGCCAACAGGCCATTACATCGGCATTAAGGCCCAGAATCATCCGGGACAGGGTTTTTTAAGTTCTCAGGACATGTGTGGAGGAATAATTGCTGAGCAACATGGCCAATACCACAGTACTGCCATGAGCCAAATACCCCAGGCCAATGGACTCTTCTGTAACAGCAGTAGCTCAATGTGGAGCGATCAAGATCAGAATAGAACTATGTACCACCCTCTTTCCCAGGAACAGCAGCAACAGCATAGCCAGCAACTCCACATCAGACAGCAACAAATGCAACAACAATGCTCCATACGACAGCAGCAGCTGCAACAACAACAGCATGGTCAACAGCAACAATTGCTAAACCAGCAGCAACAAATTAACTCGTATGGTGGTCCTCTGCAGCAGCAGCATCCAAGCTTTATCTTTCACCAACAAGGTCAGTCCAACAGACTGCAACAAGTTCTCCATACTCAAACACAGGTTCAGCAGCAACAGTTTCATTCGAAGCCTCTTTCTGGGAAACTTTATTTAGATAGTCAGAATGCCTTAGGGAGGCGCCCTTGCTTACCAACACAGCAGCAGCAAGATAGCTATCAGTTAATGAGAGGAGGTCAAGCTCTCCCTGGATCAGGAACAGAGGGCTCTGGCCTGTCCTTCACCATGCATTCATCGTCCGTGGTTCAATGCCTGCCTCCTTGCTCTGTTAGCTCTGCCAACTCTTACCAACCATCTCAGTACCCCACTTACCCTGGAGAGCCAGAAATGCCCAGTCTCAGTCAGCCATCTTTGTCATTAGTCTCTGTATCAAGACCGACCATTGCTGCATCTATTTCATCTACAGTCCCCAAACTATCTGAGACTGGATGTCCTTTTTTGTCCACAACACAGATGAATCAGCAGCACATTAGCTCCTCACTCAGTCAGACAGAGGAATATAGTTTCCAAGGAATTCACTGTTCAGGAGATACCCAAGGAAGCTGCAAGCCACCTGAGATATTCAGTGAGTCCACGAGGGAATACCCCACCACTGCTGCTCAACTTCCCCCTGAGCAGCTACGGAGCTGTGGGGTTGTCAACACAAATGGATACCAATCTTTTGGAGACGGTCTCTTGCATTTAAAGGCTGAAGACACAGAAGGCCTGGAGCCTTCTGGCCTCCTACCTGATCTGTTGCCACAGCTGGAGGAGTCATTCAAGCAAGAAGAAAAGTCCAGCTGCTCTTGGACAGACTGCATCAAAGGGAAAGGACAAGAGCACCAGAAGCCAGGAACCATCCAATATAAGGAAGGGAAGGTAAAGTGCTTTATTTATTTATTAAAGCATGCTTTTCAGAGAGTTCATGTTTTTTGTTGACTCTTCTATACTCACAATGTTCCTTTTAATTTCTTAATTTTTAAAATTATCTCGTAGAATAAATAATACTAAATTTGATGCCTGCTCTGTTTGTGTGTGTATTAGTTTCACAAGTGGCAACATTTGTTTACTAAGAATTGACAAGGTCTTCCAGGTAAATAGTGGCACAGAATTCAGTAATTCCTGTAATGTTTAACTATCTCAGGCAAGCCATGTGCTTGTCCAGTTTGAAACCTGCAATCAGTAGTGGAGTGGGGGGAAGGTGGACAGACAGTGACAAGGGCAGGCCAGAAGCCTTCAGGAAATTACAATGGCTGGTCCAGCACAGCCTGTCTATCTAGCCAGTGCACCGGCAGCAGGTCAGGGCTGATTAGGCTAAGAGTAGCAGGAGTGTCTTCAGGACTTAGCTGTAAGCATACTTAGGGCTATATCAAGATGTGGGTCAGGGCAAGCCAGAGGCAGTTGCACACTGCCTCGCTGGAGTGTGGGGGAGGTTTCACGCTGTTGTAATAGCTGTCACAGTTTTTGTGTGTGTGTGTTTGTGTGTGTGTGTGTGTGAGAGCTGTGTGTGAGGGCTGGTGCATGAGAGAGAGAGAGAGACAGAGAGAGAGAGAGAGATGGTAAGCAGTAGGAAAAGAGCATGGTGAGGGAGAGTGGTTAGCACTTGATGGGGGGAGGGGTACGGGAGATGGAAAGGGCAGTTGCTCATGGAAAAAGAAGAGCTAAGGAAAGAGACAGGAGAAGCAGAGGGGGAGGCTGAGATGCATTAGCTGGCTGTAACAGGCTTCAGGCGGTTCCTGGACTTGGGTTGGCTGGTAACGTAGCAGCATCCACACAGCCTCCTGGCCTATGAGAGTGACACATGACCAGCAGCAAACGCAGCAGATATTTCATCATTCTCTGCATGCTTATATAGGACATGTGTGTTTCAACACGATATTTGCTTAAACAGTTGTGTTGGCTTGCTTTTTTTCAAAGAAATAAAAGCTGAAATGATTTTAACTGATGACGTGTAATACACACAGGAGATTGTGCATTGTGTGTCCATGGTCACTGATGACAAGCCAGAAACTGTTGCCACCACTGACAACACTGCGCTTTTGTTTGACATTATGGATCCAAGCTTTTACTTTCTGTGGTTGCTCTTATCCTAATTTGGTGAACTCACAAATGACTTGTAAATCTCTCTGTCAGCCGGTCCCTTCCCTTCTGAAAAACTTCACATATTGTGCCAAAAACCCTCAGGCAACAGGTGACAAAACCTGAGTTCATGCACATAGCTAGATTGCTCATGTGCAAAGATGCTTGATTCGAATGGGGCCACAAACCAGAGTTGTGTGAGTGAGCCTAACCCTGTCTATGTCAACATTCAGCCCCATGTTGATGCTTACAAGCTGACTGTGCTATTTGTGTGCACTGATGTGTGAAGAGCTGATAGTGTGTTTGCTGAACAGGCAAGGCATCAGGGGATAGCAGCACACTTTTCACTCCCCCGCAGCGAATGTGGCTAATTAGGACTTCCAGTGGTTGAAATAGTCAGCTGCAGTCGTGATGGACTCCCGGGGCTCAAGATCGAATACTTTACCAAGGTTTTTGTATTCAAAGGTTAACCTATTCTAACAGACATCAATGTTTATTGTTTTGCTTACATGATACACTCATGTAATAACTTACAACTTTGTTGCTGCTGTCATTCCATAATTTACATTTTTATTTTATTTGTATCATCAGTTTTCAGGAAGCAAAGACTCTACACCAAGGGTCACCAGCTGTGAGCTACTTCATAGGTACTGTATAGTCCAAAGGGATACCAGATTGAAAAGAGGTTCTTACTAAATTTTCAAGGTTTTACTTTTATTAGAGGGTAAGATAATAAGGAAGATTAGCTGGCACTTAAAATGTTTAAATTTCAATACTTTTTTTATCCTAATTTATTCAGTTGTTTCATTTTCTACATTTCATAGAAAATCCCCATGTTGCTATTTTACTACCTACAAACAACTTTTAACTAACCATAAGACATAAATTTATAAAATCCACCTTGCATTTAAAAAAAAATATTTTATTTATGTCATATTATTATATATAACATGCCACAACCCATACACCAAATCTGCAGCATTTAATTCAGTCACTGCCGGCCATTTTCACAGCAGCCAACCCCATCTTGCCAGGTGTTTTTAACTATTTTTACTGATTCTGAAAGATTAGTCTCTCTACTTTCATCAGACAAAAAAGTTTTTTATAGCTTGTTTTGTTCTTTCGTAATCAGCAGTTAAACAGCGGCAAGTTTCACACAAAACGGCAATTTGTGACAAAAAGCTGAGAAGAAAAGCCTTTTTCTGAAAAAATCTGTCTGTGATTTTGAAGCATTATTTTTTGGTTTAGGGACATCTCAACATTGGTTTCCTTCTATAAAACTTCGAAAATAACACGGAGATCGGGCTTTTTATTTCAAAATTATTATTATTTTGCTATTTGGGTCAGAATTGAATTGTTTGCTTACTGTATTTTGGCCGTCCTCCAAGTCTCTCCCCCCATCAGTTCCCACACACGCAACTTCCTCCTCCTCCCGGACATGCCGAGTGTCACCACTTGCCCCATTTTTTTTGATTGTTTTCTCTCACTGTCGCGACACTCTCAATAGTCCATTTAGTTTCACACATGCTCTGGTCGAATGTGAGCTGCTTGGAACTTCAGCATCAACTCTCGTAGCGTCATTTTCTGTCTCGTAAACTCCCCCTCTGAGCTCTGCTCATCACGGGTGATCTCTCATCCAAAGGTGTGCTGCTGCCACCTACATGTCACCAGTTGGTCATTACATCATTGTACAAGTTTGATATTCACAGGAGAGCTTCGTCACATTGTCTTCTAGCAACCCCAGCCGAAAAACACAATTGACGTCTTTGGCAGTCAACGTTACTAAACCAAATGACAACTTTAGACATTGTCAATGAGTTAAAAACATTTATCACAATGTTTCAGTGAAAAAAAAAATTAAAGATTGGTCAATTTAATACTCAAACTTTATCAGGTGCATTCAGTATTTAACTTTTATAAGTAATAACTTCATCGTCTGTATTTATCTTTTTGAGTTTAAATCCTAGAAAGTTAATCAGATTTTAGATGGAGCCCATTGGTGACTAGAGCTCCTGGGGGCTCCTCACATGGTCCATGAGGGTTACCTAGAGCCGGCAGGCAGCGTGTTGGTGACCCCTGTTCTACACTAACCTTTCCACTGGTAGCAACTCATGCTACCGACTTTCTCAGTTGGTCACACAGCGTATGAATTGGTAGGTTTTCTTACGTCCCCCTTAAATTGAGAGTTTTTCAGGTATTTCAGCCTATTTAGAGTGATTATTATTGATCAGGAAAATCAAATACAAGACCTCAAATACGCCAAAATATTAGATGAAGTTACTCTTTTGAAAATTCTAAAAAAATGTAATGTTTTGCACTGGTTCTCATAATCTTGGCACACTTACCTCAATACGCGGTTTCTACAACAACTAGAAAGTTTTTTTTGACATTTTTGTTAAATATTAAGAAAATTGATAAAATTTTAAATATTTTGGTGTCCACTTGGACCTTATGCAAAAAGGAAAGGCGTATTGATCATTAGAAATCAGATTAATATATAATTTTTAATGTTTTTCTTACATTTTGACTCATGATGTAAAAAATGTAATATATTAGCCTGTGACAGAGGAGAACCTAGAGCTGGCAAGGATGTTTTTGTAACTGATACATGAACAAATCTTCACTTCTAAAACTAATAAATACTTGGACATTTTCCCCCAATTTGAAAGTTAAAAACAAATGTAATGTTAAAGTTCTCTTTATTATGAATTAAATTGTGATTATGTTACAATGTATGAACACAGAACTGTTAAAAATAATATTTTTTACACTTTTATTATATTTGTGTTGTCTCTTTTATTCATACACATGATTCAACAACCACAAAAAAACCTGATGATCAAAGTCAGATTGGTGGTAGCCTGTGTATTTTAGGTCTTACTTCAGAGCACCATTTGT
This sequence comes from Gouania willdenowi, assembly GCF_900634775.1. Classification (NCBI taxonomy): domain Eukaryota; kingdom Metazoa; phylum Chordata; class Actinopteri; order Blenniiformes; family Gobiesocidae; genus Gouania; species Gouania willdenowi. The sequence continues at coordinate 15,256,206 of NC_041046.1, read as the reverse complement.
AAAATGTTTATTTGAATTTTACTTAGTTGAATAGAAAATGTGAGTGTAAAAGCTTGCATATGCTGTAGACCCATTGCGATGCCTCATTTATTGATATATACCTGTTTCACATCCATTTCTAATTCCACTGCTGGGCTTCACTTCTGATCCATGAACTCTCACACAGGAATGGAATAGAGCACAAGACCTGAAACAAAAGTGATGCTTTAAGTAACAATTTATTCAGTTGTTGGAAATGTAATTAATTAGTCAACCAAAATTATTTATATCAGTCTATGTCTGTTTGCGTGTCATAGATTGGTATGGATATGCTAAAAGTGAATGATTTCAAAAGGTATTTAATTTAATTAAATGTATTTATTTATAAATATGAGGTGTTTCATTGCTTAAAATTTCTTTAATAGTAACTAAATACCTGACCATTTTTTTAAATGCATGTGTTGCTGGGTTAAAAAATAAACGCACAGTAATTTATTGTTGATAGCACTATGTTTCTTTGTCTCAGTGTAACCCAAAATCTTTTGGAATTGCACACATTTGATTTTCATAATTTAACCCTACTTTTTAATGGGGTTAAGTGTAGTGACTGCTTTTTTTTATTTGACTGTGATTACCTTGTGCCTGATGACTAACCTATATTGATACTGTTTTTAAAGTAATTTATTTACAATACAAAGACCGATAGGCATCTACTGTCACATTTTTAAAGAGTTGTAGGAGATATTCCACCCTGAAGCTCAACTACATAATGTTTGTCCATCCAGGCTACTTTTTATAATGTACAATCTACAATTTCAAATATGCACATGGTGACACTATTATATTTAGGCTTTGGGCCGATCACCGATCAGTGAGTTTAAAAAAAAAGATCACCGATCATATGAATTAAGGTTGTTTTTTTAGGTAACGATCAAATTCCTTTGGTACTACATGATACAGACTCACGGAAAATCAAATGGTATCTAAACCCAGCCTTGTGACTGTGAGGGAGTGGAAGAGTTGAAGAATTTTCATGCAGGACCTGAACATAACATTTGTCTGAAGATGAGACACACATGAACTATATGAAGAATCCATGAGCATTGGGAGCAAAGACATACAGTGACATTGCAAAACCCACTCTGGCTTATAGTCCGTGGGGCGCACACACATGCACGCACACACCACCACCCTGAAACGGACAGAAGTCTCTGGTATGAAAGCGAAAGTAAACGGGAGAGCATCGCTCCTCTTTATGCTCGGCTGTGCACACATAAAAACACACACAGACACGAACAGCAGACGCTGCCCCTGCTTTCAGAGCCAGTAGACTGGGGAAGAAGTCTGGCATTCAGCCGCTTCGCTCCAATAGATCGACATTTTTGTTGTTTTGCTCATAGATTGTCACCTTTGTGCACAAAAAACGTAAAGCAACAACTCTTCGGTGTAAATGAAACGATAAAACAATGCAATGGGAGCATCTACAGAAAGTTTCATCATGACAATGATGTCATTGATCGAATTGGCAAACTAAGACATTACAGCCGATCACATTAATTGCATAAAATGCAAAGTATCGACCGATCCGATATAGCCGAACAGATTGGTGTAAAGCCTTGTATTTAAGTAGTTATTCTCTAACTAGCCCTTTGGACTATGCAGTACCTATGAAGTAGCTCACAGTTTCAGAAAGGTTGGTGACCCCTGGTCGGCCTAGTCCCCGTTGAGGACTGGAGATGGGCACCAGCAGACATCTCTGACCCAGAACAGGATTAAGTGGGTCAGATGATGAAGAGAATGAGAATCCCCATCCCCTCACCTCCTCCCAGCCCAGGGTGCTCATCTTAACAGTGAACACTGACTATTGTGATATTGAATGTTGGCTACTTTGGTAGACAGTCTTCCCAGTGCATGTGGTTTGTGCATCAACACAACAAACTAATGTGCACTACTGTGTATAATTAACAAATTCATGAGAGTGTTATGTGTGTGTAGGACATTGGTGCGATCACTCACTGGTTTCTCTTACTGTGTTGCTGAGCTGTAGGTTTGTGTGACTTTCAGTTTATGACACGTGGCCGGCAAATTCATCGAGTCAATTCAATAATTTAATAGTCATTCATTAGTTTTGGGATTGCATTGTGGTATTGATAGTAGAGTTGATATGTCAAAAGGTATTGTCTCTTTCTTAAGTATTGGGCATTTTGGAATCAACACTTGAAATGTTTTTTATCCCTGTTTATAGTATAGTTATTTAATTAACACTCAGTTTATCGATTACCTCTGCTGTTATAAATGTTTGTATCCCTACGTTTAACAAATGTTCAACATTTAAAAGGCCCATATTATAAAAATGATTTCACCTATTGGGGCAATAATCAGTCTTAATTTGTATCCCATGATTGACAAGCTATTTATATTGGAATTGTTGCTTAGGCAGAAATTTATTATAATAATAATAATAATAATAATAATAATTCATCTTTCAAAATCAACAATCTAGAAGGGGTACAACTGGTGTATGTTTACAGTCCAGTCGTTAACTAAAAGAATATATGATGATTTAAAAACTATTGTGCATTGTTTCAAAACAAGAATAATGAAGTGTTTTTATTTATTAACTTCAGCAGCAGAGAGAAACTCTATGCAGGAATACATATTATTACCCACACAATATATCACCTATGGTCGTTGGTCATCATTGGAAAGTGCTGATAATAGCACATTCACTTCAGAAAGTTTAGATACTATAGCGCTGGGTATTGTAATAGAAAAAGTGAAAAAATAATATCACTTAATCAACCTTATAAAGCCTTATCTGGGCTCTAGGAATTCTTTGGTATCCCTAAATGTACTTTTATCGCCTTAAACAGAAAGACCAGAATAAAAACAGCAATAGAATAAAAAAAAATATTAGTCATGAGAAATGTGAACATCTAAATTTTGTTACCGAAACCCTCTGTTCACATCCCTAGTGCAACCTTCAAACTCTCATCTAGTCTCTATTGCAGGGTCCACTCGTCATTTTTTTAAATATTATATCGTATAGGTCACCATCCATTCATTGTGCGACCCAACTTGCTCCTTTTCATGGTTACATTCTGGACATCAACATTTAAAAAAGGTCAGACCGAAATAACAATTTTTAAGCTGCCTTTTAGGGCTGTACTAGTAAGCTAGGCTACATTGTCACTGTGTCATGAATAAATGTGTTTCTATAATGTGCTTTGGGTGTAACATATGGAAGATGTAATAAAAATAGATGGTATAATTTGTAATTATTATATTAATTTTACCTCGTGATGTCTGATATTTCCATGTCGGTGCATAAAATCTTCTTTTAGTTGTTCTGAAGTAAATGTGTTACTTCATTCTGGACTTTACACTGTGTATTGGCATTAGGGCTGGGCGACATATCGAAATTCAAGATATATCAAGTTTTCTATCTTGGCGATATAGAAAATTACAATATCGCCTATATCAATATATATATATATATATATATATATATATTATTTTTTATTTTTTTTCTATCGCTTATTTTGTATTAAAATACTTGTTTTAGGAGTCGCTGCTTTTGCTAGTTCTCATAGCAGCATGAAAAGCATAGTTGGATAGATTGCTAAGTGCGTTCTCACCCAGACCTTCATCTAAACAAACCACACTACAGAACTCACTCACTTGTGCTTTCCCTTATTGGAGAAAATGTTAGGGATGTCCCGATACCACTTTTCACTTCTGATATGATACCGATATTGCAGCCTTGCGTATCGGCCAATACCGAATCATACATACTTTTATTACTTATTTTGTAGTGTGGAATGTTAGAAAAGGCTTGATCAAGTGATGTTACTCAAACAGAGAACAATAGTCAGCATTAGTAGGTTACTTCGTTGGAGTGTGAACCACAATCACCTATGGATTGTGATTGTGTGCTGGGGTGGAACATTTTATCGGAGAGCTTATATAGGTAATTTTAGATGCCGTCTGATAAAATCTGATATTCGTTTTCTAGCTGATATCGGACCGATATCCGATATCAGTATCGGATCGAGACACCTCTACATATTGTGCCTGTGTGGCATTTTGCATCAACAAATTTAATCCAGAATTGTATTTCTGGTAAGACTTAATTTGAATAAAAAATATTGAGGGTTATATTTTAACTTGTTCTACTTTCTAATCCAGGATAAAAAATGTGTGGTGCACTAGAGTCAAATGTTGGTTGCCTTTGGCTGAACAGAACAGAAAGGAAATGGAGATGTGGGCTAATGGATAATGATAACCTGGACTAGTGTGTAGACTTTTTCTCTTGTGACACTGAGCAGGTGGTTCATCCCTGCTGTGGATTTATTATCTGACTAGTTTGCTTTTCACCCTTTCAGTGTAGCACTCTATTGGGTATCTTTCAGTTATTTATTAAGCAAAGCTTGTGATTTTAGCACAATTTATGGGCGAAGGGAGGTGTTTTTGCTCTGTGCCTGTTGCTTCCTGATCTAATGGAGGATTTGAACTCATAGTCTACCAGACACTGCAGGTGATGACATAACCAGCCCTGAAAAATGACACCACACCACCCACAGGATCCACCCACAGAAAGAAAAGAACAAATGACAGAATATTTTCAATTTCACACATTGGGCAGACCTGCTGCCTATGTAACGACCAGTGGGATCAATTACATTTTTTGGTGACAATTACATCTTCAATTACCCATGTTTAATTTCAATTCAATTGACCTGCATTTTTTCCAACTACAATTGAATTACAATTATGTTTTATCCTCTGAAACTCAATTACAATTACATTCTCAATTACTAAAATTCAATTACAGTTAATCCCTGATCCTAAAATAAATAAGCTAATAAAAGTTAACCTTCCTCTTGTGTTACCTTGTTAGGCTTCCTAATCAATAAGAATATAGGTTTTAATATTTTTGGTGTAGGCGTCTGAGCATTTTATGTGTCAGTATACCCTGAGGTTAAATGTTTTTTTGAAATGGTAGAATGTGGGAAAGCTTGACATGAAACATATTTTATTACTACATATGTGTAGATTAGAACTGTAACATGGTTTAACAGTTTTGTGTTAAATTATAATTGACAATTTTTATAGACTTGTTATGGTAATTACAACTACAAAGTCAACTATCTGAAATAAATTACATTTCCACACCAACAGATTTTTGAAAATTACAAATATAATTACACGATAATTGTAATTAATTATCAATTACAAAATTACAATTATAATTGACCCCAACTCTGGTAACCACAGAATGAAAGGTGTGCTTCCAGGCTCTGATCCCTGCCTTCCATGCAGGCCTACCTCTCTCTCTACTACTCTTGCTTTCTCGTCTTGCTCGCTATGTGAAACATGCAGTCCATTATGTCCGACTTCAATCATCCTGTCTGTCTGGACGCGTGCCAGAAAAGAACGGTGTGGGGGACGAGTAAGGTCAGAGGTAAACAGGAAGTCAGGAGGTCTGTGCTGTAGGCGGAAGGGGCTGGTTCAGAGGAGAGGGAGGGGAGCTGGGAACGGAAGGGGAGGAGGGAGTTGTACTTGGATGGAGTGTGTCAGGAGCATGTGGGACCGCTGCCAGCCCCAACTGCACTGTAGGTCTGAATTTCAAGTATGCTCTTTAATACTGCTTTTCTCTCCTGCTTGACTCTTCTGCCTCCCTCACTGGGGAGTTCACTCTTCTTCAGGGGGCAGGATTGGGGGGTTGGAATGTGTGATCAGCAGTCAAATCTGGAATGGTGTGTTCGTTAGTGTGTAAGTGTGTGTGTCTGGAATGTGAGACTTTTAGCTTGTGACGCAGGGCGACCTCCTTGAACTCATGGTAACCTTTTATTGGCACACATGAAGATTGGACTGCCACCCAGTTACTGGGCAGAGACAAAGCTGGTTTGAGAGTGCCAGCAGGAAAATCACTTGGAAGTTGGTCAAATGGAGGCAACAGGAAATGAGAAGAGGCAAGATAGTGCATTGACACTGTTATGACCCTTTTGTCCTTGTGTTTACAGTTGACACAGTTTAGCGGCTTGATCTGGAAGAGAAACTAAGACCGGAATAAACTTACCATGAGTAAAGATAACCCACTCTGTCATTTATAATAATCTACAGTGCAGTTTAACAGGAACAAAGCTGAATGTTTTAAGACGAGGCGGTTAGCTCACTGGTTACTGATTTGTAACTTCAGCAAACAGGTTTGTGTCAATAGGAAGTCTTTACCTGGTTGCCTTGGTTGCTGATGTAACTGGAGACTTTCTGTTTTGAATGCATGACAATTTATATAAATATTTGGCTTATAAAGCAGTCATAGGATGACGACGGGGATGTTGCTCAACTCTACTGTGTGTAAACATTGGTTCTTTTAAATTCTGAAAAACATGAGGAAGCTATTGCTAAACAGGGAAGGATCAATAGAATTTAAAATTACATGTTGAATGTAAAAACTTTTCTAAGGCATATCTTCTGCCATCTTTGCTTTGAACAGCTGAGCAATTGTCAACACTATTTTTTAGTTTGATGTGGTTTTAGCAGAAGTGGCAAAAGTACTAGTTTTCAGTACTGCAGTAAAAGTATAGATACTTGAAAAATGACTCTGGTAAAAATAAAAGGATTGAAGTTGCAAACTTACTTGAGTAAAAGTAAAAAGGTATGTGCTACTAAATATCTTAAAGGAGCATAGGGCAGGGTTTGAGAAAAAAATAAACATTAATTTTAAGGTTTTTTTCATGTTAAAGGTTAATGAAGCGTTCTAAACCAAAGAAAAATGAGCTCACACACATTTCTACCTATTGCCTTGAAAAGAATGTGTGATACATTTTGTACTGCTTTTCGGAGTCTGATTTTCCCCCCCAATTCTGCGGACGTGTAGTACAAATGGCGCTGATGGTGACGTCAAATGATACTGGTGCACGTTGACGACGGCTTGGAGCGGCGTCCTAATAACCCGGAAATATAAAGAATGAGAAAAAGACTGCTTGGAGACAGGCACAGTGGACTAAACTACTGTTTGGTTCTGCAGATGCATGTGCACAGGTCTTGCAGTAAACAGTCACATGAACGACGAGTAAATAAATAATTATCTCACAGTTAGAGTGTGGATTGGCTGCATTTTCTCGTCCAAGTCCGACCAGACAGTGAAAACCTCATTTTTTTCACAAAGAAATTACATATGTACGTTTGTTTTAGTGGTAAGCACTGATTTCATTAACAAACAACTGATAATGTCAACATCAGATCAGCGCACGGGTAACAAGCGAACTACAAACACAAACAAGAGACCCTTCGGATCTATTTACATAATTCATGTATAAAATCACTGTCCAGATTTGAGTAATAGTACAGTACTGTATTTATTCCCAGGCTTGGTGTTCCAATTCTAATGTATGTTGATGACTATGTCTTCTTGTTCTTCTTGGGATTACTTTTGTTAGATGCTGATTTGTGACCGCTGCAGACTGGGATTGCACCACTTATGTTTCACTTTTAAAAATCCTCACATGCAGTTGTTGAGCCATTGTCAAACTAACTATGTGGCCCAATTTTTCCTGCCTCTAACACAACGTGATGAAATGACATTCAACTGTTGCCTGGTGGATTCTACCTAGCAACAGGTGACAAAATGGGATTAACCATGAATATTCATGAATCATTATTTTCCTAACTATATAAATATATAAATTTTCAATTTTTTTTTCTTTTACATTTCTTTGGTTAAAAATATATAATTAATAAATGTAAGCACAATTACATTGAATGTAACCATATGTTAATGATGTATTTGGAAGTCATTATATTGTATCCCTTCAGAAACTATTAAAACGTGTACTCTTTTGTAAAAAGAAAAACATGTTGAATGTAAAACTTCCTGTTCTAAGGCATCCCTCCTACCATCTTTGCTTTGAACTACTGAATAATTGTCAATACTATTTTTTAGTGTGATGTAGGGCTAGGCGATATGCACCAAAACTCATATCTCCATAATTTTCCTCAAAATAGCAATACATGATATTAATCTCGATATTTTTAACTCAACGTCTTACCAGAAAGACAATTCTGGGTTAAATTTGCTGATAAAAAATGCCACACAAGCATATTTGTTAACAAACAGCTGCACAACAACTTTATTAGTTTTCCCCTTTAAGGCGGTTTTTCCCAACCAGGGGTACGCGTACCCCTAGGGGTACGTGAGCACATAGCAGGGGGTACATAGAAAAATTAGGAATTTAATTCCAAGATAATAAAAAAACATTCTCAGTCATTTCATAAGTCCTTCAATAAAATGGTACGTGTGCGCTGACCTGTTTTTAAAGTTTAAATGCCTGTTTAAAGGGGACATATTCAAAGAAGCTCCGTTTGTTGTAAATGTCATAAAAGTTATAACACAGGCAGGTTAATTATTTGATTTGTATTTATTTATTTATTGATATTACTTATTGTTTCTATTTATTCTTATTTTTTCTAATTTCAACTTTATTATTTTTATAATAACAATGTAATCATAATATATCAGTATTAATCATACAGTATTAATAATACAAACGTTTACTATAATATTATTTCTTATATTTATCATTTTTATTGCCTTGAAGGCAACATAATTTTATGTTTAATTTGAGTTAAATAAGAAGATAATGCCTCAATATTAATTGTTCAATTTAAGAAGATGAAATAAAATGACTTTCGTTGAATATTCAGTTGTGCTATGTTCTACCTTTGGAGAATCGTGAACACGTATAAGTCAGGGGGTACTCGTGGTGTGACCAAAAGGCTCAAGGGGCACACAAGACAAGAAAGGTTGGGAACCACTGCTCTAAGGGACAGCACGTGTGAGTGAGTTCTGTAGTGTGGCTTTTTTAGGGGAAGGTCTGGGTTAGGACACACTCAGCAATCCGTCTAACTGTGCTTTTCATGCTGTTCTGAGAAATTACGAAAACAGGGACTCCTAGTTTTAAGAGTTTTAATACAAAATAAGCTATAAAAATACTGTATATATCAATATAGGCGATATTGTAATTTTCTATATCGTCAAAATAGAAATCTTGATATACTGTATCTTGAATCTCGGTATAATGTGTGATGTGATTTTAGTGACGCCTCTTTCATGAGTTCTTCTGGATTAGGCCGATATATAAAATGATAATTTAGGAACCAGGCTTGTAATCGGAGGGTCACTGGTTCTATTCCAACCTGGGCCATCACTGTAAGATGTTGAGCAAGTCCCTTAACCCTAACTGCTGGTGTTGTACGTCACTTTGGATAAAAGCGTCTGATAAATGAAATTGTAATCTTGTAATTATTAAAACAATAATTGTAAATATCTAATCAGGTACTCGGGTTTCCCAGCATACATGCACACATTCATGGGGCTATTATGGATTGAAAATATGTTTGAAAAAGATCATTCATGCATAAAATGATTCAGCATGACATTTGATCTGGTTGATTGGCTACGATGTGATATATTTGTTTGTTGTCTGGTCTTTTTCACAATGTCCGTTGATCATTTTAAAACAAACAATAATAATAATAACAGTTTGGGTTTAAAAATGTAACAAATTACTTTACCTCTTTTAAAAGGTACTTAAGTACAAGTAAAATGACTAATTCTGAAATATACTCATAAAAGTACCCATAAATAGCAACTCAATTACAGTAACCTTAGTACTTTTATGGTCTATTATGGATTCAAAATATGTTTGAAAAATTTTATTCATGTATAAATGTAAATAGTTAGGGTGTGCATGCCTCTGTCAGCTAATTATTAAAACACAATTGTTGATTACGTTCAGTTCAACAGTTACAGAAAATAATGTGTAAGCACAATCACATTGAATGTAACCATATGTTAATGATGTATTTCAGAAGTCATTATATAGAGGATTTTCACCTATATCACGTTCTGAGCAGTAACCCTGATGCACGGCCATTTTGGAGGCACTTTGAGGTAAACACTGCGATGGATAAATGTCCGAAACCACAGAAAAGCTCCTAAAAATGCGTCATAGATTCAAAGGTAAACAGGGAAGGACTTGGTCCTTAGGAAAGGGCACGATATTTTTGCATATCCTGATATGGTCAACTACCTGGTTTTAACATTGTATCGCTTTAGAAAAGAGTAAAACGTGCAGGCTTTTGTAAAATAATTTTAATGTTGTGAGTTTTTCTTACAAAATACAATCAACCACCTTGTTTATTGTGTTTTTTGGGGGATGCATTATCACTGACCTCGACCCTAAGCTTAGATTTGGTCCTTAAACATCAACCTCACGCAGAGCTGAAGGTCCGTATCCGAGCAGAGAGAAAAGCTGCAGACAACAGCAAAACTCCGTAACTGTCCTACTCATCTGCCCATGGGTAGAGTTGCCTCTCTTTGCATACTTGTTGCACTGCTTCAATACTGAATAGGGGATAAAGGTTTGGCATTATGATCTTTACTGGATTCCCTCCCCCTGTTTCTCCCCTCCTCTCTATCTGCCACATCCTGAGGGACCTCCTCCCAGCTCCAGCTCCTTTCAGTGTGCACTGATGCCCCCATTAATGAATGGCATCATTCGGCTTGCTTGTTTTGCACAGTTCAGCTTCACTTCACTGCCTGCTGTCTGACCTGCTGTGCTGAGTGTGATTCAGAGAGCACTACGTCATCACTCACAACAACAGCGGTTCAAAAGCAGCCATAAGGACAAACGCTTCACAGGTTCTGTTTCAGACATGAAACACAAGAAACATTGGCCTGTTCTCAAAACCAAAAACATTTGTAGCACATTTTATTTCTCTATGGCTTATTTATTATCTACAAAATTGCCACTTTTAATTAATTTTTTAGCTATTTTTTTTTACATTATTCTTTCTGTAAAGTTAGCTTTTCTTTGTGTGAAACAGATGGACATTTAGTGGTTTTGTTTATGACAGCACCAGGGTTGGGGTCAATTATTATTATTGTAATAGTGTAATTGATAATTACTTACAATTATGACGTACTTATATTTCTATTTATATTTCTAATTGTAATTGAAAAATATGTTGCTGTAATCAGAATTGAATTGTAATTGAGTTCAGTTAATTGACTTTGCAATTGTAATTTGCATGGAAATTCTATAAAAAACAGATACATTTACAAACAGAACTGTAGAACCATGTTCTGAAGCTTACACATCGGCCTACGTTGTTAAAATATTACTAAAAAATATGTTTCATATCAAGTTTACCTGTCAGTTCCCTAAGGATAATTTTACTATTTAATAGAAAAAGTAAATCTAGGGGTTTGGTGACAAAAAAAAAAGGCTCAGACGCCCACAACAAAAAAATATATATATCAATATTTTCATAGGTAAGGAAGCTTAACAAGTTAATCATGATAATATTATTATTGATAATTTTTTGTGTATTTTACAGAATGTTAACACAAATCAAAGGTTATGTTTTATTGGGTTCAGTTATTGTGATTAATTGTAATTGAACTTTAGTAATTGAGAACACAATGATAATTGACTTTCAGGCGGAAAACAATAACTGTAATTTTAATTGGAATTGAAAATAATGCTGGTCAAAGTAATCGTTAATTATTTAGTTCATTATGTGCCTCTCTTGTAATATCCTAAGTCTGGTGCTGTGTGTCTGTCTGTGGGTTGATTTCACTTTGACTCACACTCACTGGTGCTCACCGCTCACACAGCGCACGCCCTTAAAACATAATCCTAAATCTTGCTTAGTGACTGTCCTCAGAGCTGACACTCAAAGATGCCAGAAATGCACATGTCCTAGTTAGTCATAGCCAGCTCTTCTCAGTCATGGAGAGTGTCTGACAAAGACTCTGTATTCTGTACCACCCTCTAACCATGACACAGCGAGTGTTTTTGGTGTTAAAAAGTCTTTAAAATGTAAGAAACTAAGCTGAGATCGGTCCACATGTGTTGGTGTCCTCTTATTGAATGTAATTAGATTTATTAAAGGACAACGACAAGATTTGTGAATTAAAGCCTAGAGCAGAGGTGGACAACTTTCTCTCAGAGTGTGATTATCTCGTCTTTTTGTGTACTTTTGTTGTATTTTTTTGTTATTTGGAGCTTTTTTGTGTATTTCTGTTGTTTTGTGTGTTTCTGGAATATTTTCTGTGTTTTTCTCATCTGTATTTTATATAATGTAATTTTTTATTATTTTTAAGTGTACTCTTGCTGTAGCTTTGTGTATTTTAATATAATTTTGTGTGTTTACTTTGGGGGCTGCACACAATTAGACTGAGGGCCAGTTGAATACACCTGACCCAGAGGTTAGCTTTAGTTCAGTCTCATTTTCAAGACTTTCAGTCGGGTAAATAAAATAATTTCACCTATTTTTAAAGTAATACAACTATTAGTGTTGTAGAAGATGAATGACTCATAGAAGTAGCAGTGTGTGTTGTGGTGTCAGAGAATCTCCTCACCAGAGGGACATTTCATCAAACCCAGCTCAGGGTTAAGTTCAGGTTTAACCTGAGAGTCCGGCGCCGTTAAGCCGGGTTCAAACTGGAACGGCTGTTTCATCAAAGAGAAAACACCTTGGTTACCATAGTAACACAGTCCATGGGTCAAACCTGCTCCCGACCAGGTTTAAGCAGCAGGATTGGCTTAAGCTGCTGACTCACTCTCATGAAACCACGTCATCATTATTGAAGAAGTCATTTAGTGATGCTTTAAAACACTCAATAAAGATCTACAAAGGGAAAAATGAGTCAAAATGACTTCTGTCATACTATTTTTTTTAAATACCGCTTTAATACGATATTTTAAAAGGAAATTAAACAGAATATCATGGTAAATCGAAATGACGATATTAATGTGTTTATTGTGTACCATATTTTTAATGAGATGATCACAAAATCCATGTGTTTAAACCATCAGTATGAATATATCTATATATTGATACGTGTGTATCCATCGCCTCTGTTTACCACACGGTATAAATGTCCATCCATTGATCAGAGATTAATAATGAGAAAGCGTTGAATACAGAGAGGGAGGGGCTTCAGGTACAGTCACATCGCGGAGCACTAAGGCTCCCAATGACTAAAATACACTATCGCTTTTCGGGATGTGGGTGCAGTGTACGCTGCTCAACGCTCACCTGCACCTGAAGCGTCTACTCTACAGTGTTGGACGTGACATCCAGCAGCACCGCTGAGCTGCTCCCTCTGTTCATTTGAATTTAAAGTTTAGTGCCGAGTTCAACAAACTCTTCATCAAACACTCAAGTCTCATAAATTACCTATTAATTAATTGTTAACTCTTTTATTAAATGCTGACAGCTGTTAAAAAACTCAAACTCATGTGATCAGTGTGTGATCACATGCTTCAGTTGTTTTCTGTGATACATAACGCCATGTTTAACCCTTTAGTACTTTTAAAATGTTCAAACCACTTAAACTTTTTTTTTTTTTTTTAACGTGCGTCCTTTATTCTCACTGCTCAGTAACAGATGACATCACGTTCTGTTGGACTTAACATTGGTTTCTATTGGCTGCTTATTTATCGTAAAAGCTGCAGCGCATGCGCCCTCACATCTCTAATCATTCAATCAAGACGTGCACTTAATCTAAACACTGTCAGCTGGATTGGCTCAGCTGTGGTGCTCCAAGCTGAGAAGAGTTTGATGGAATGGGAAAAGCCAGCATGGTCACGGACGGCTTAGCTGAACCAGGTTTAAACTGTAGGCCTGGCTCTACTGAGAACACTTTAATGAAATACCCCCCTGGTCGTCCTGCTCTTTCCTCCTCACAGTCACCCCCTAGTGGTCAATTTTGTCCTAGATGAGTCAGTCCAGCATGTTGCACTACATGCTTCATGCTTGTTTTTTGCAAGCATTGAAATGTCATCCTACTCCAAACTTGATTAAAGTAAATAGCTGTGTTAGTCTTCTTCATAAAAGCAGGCTTATTGTTTGTTTTTCTAGAAGCCTGTTTGACCAGTATAGCCTGGGAGTGCAGCAGGATTACTGTGGTAAAGCTTGTTCTGACTTCACTAAGACCAGTCACTGGTATTTGTTGTATTTGCACAGAATTATTCATGCTCTTTCTGTTGGTCTGTAAAGCCATCGTCCTTTCAGACTCACGTGCACGCTAATGGTCCCTGGCACGTGCACCAGTATTCACAGCCCTTTTTCTTATTTCTGAAGCCAAGTCCCCCCTTTGTCCGACTCAGAATGCTGTGAAAAAACCACTATTGATCATTATGATGGAATGAATTTTTAATAATCTCATTTTGTAAATATGTGGAATGAAACAGCATTTATTGCCTCTTGTAAATATTTATTTCTGTAGTTTTTATCATTTATGGTCATGTGGGACTAAGACTGACCCTTGTTCTTTCAGTTCATGTTCTAATCAAGATCATTTCTATCATCATTTTATGTGTTTTTGGTGTCATTCTGTGTATTTTGTTGTTTGTTATTTTTATTATTTTTTTTCTTTTATTTTGTGTACTTTTGTTGTTTTTGTGTGTTGGTATTATTTATTTTAATTATTTTCTCTCAGTGTGTGTGTTTTCAGTGTCGTTTGTTGTTTATGTCATTTTATATGTTTTCTCTGTCCTTTTTGTGTATTTTGTCGTGATCTTTTGTATTTTTGTCTCATTTTGTGTTCCTTTGTTGTCATTTTGTGTGTTGCTATAATAAATGTTTTTCTCTCTTAGTGTGTGTGTTTTTGGTGTCATTTTGTGTATTTTGTCGTTATCTGTTCTTTTTGTTATTCGATATATTTTTCTCTTATTTTGTGTGTTTTTGTTGTCGTATTGTGAGTTGCTGGTAATATTTAGTCTAATTATCATTTTTGACTAAAATAAACATTATAAAGCATTTTTATTGCTTTGATTCCTCTCTCTCTCAAGTACCCCCTGTAGTGCCGTCACATACCATTCGGGGTACACAAACCCCCATTTGAGAAACACTGATCTACGCGATACTTTCGGATTTAGGTGATTCTGCTGACAGCTCATAATCAGTCGCACGCCCTTGTCATCAAGATACCTTAACATTTTAGCCCACTCTGCATTTTTATTGAATAATGAAATACCTAACAAGGCCAACTCATACACTTCTTGCTTCTTTAGTATAACCACTTATACAGAATAACATGAACAGAAGGTTTGAAGATTAAATACCTTTTTTGGTAACATTTTAGTTTAAGGAACATCTATTAACCATTAATGAGTTGTTTCTTAGCGTTAGTAACATATTGACACTTAGTTAGTCATCATTAAGTACTTATTAATGCATTATTCTTATAAATGCCATATTAAACACTTAATGGCAGTCTCACAGTCCAAACAGGGTTAGTGTTAGTATTAACCCTAGCATGTTGGGATCGTAATTCATATATAACAACTTCTTTACTTATTACTAATAAGTAATAATTCTGAGGTTTTTGAGGGAAAACTTTTAGTTAATGGCTTACTGGGTTTATAATAAGGCCATGCAGAATAAGGCATTAATAAGTACTAAATAATGACTAATTAAGAGTCATTATGTTACTAATTTGCATGCTAACAAGCAACTGCTTAATGGTTAATAGATGTTCCCTAAACAAAAGTGTTACCAATTTTTTTATGTTTTCACATTCCTAACTTAGTTTTTATGTATTATTTTTTTTCTGGAGAGAAAAGTACTTTTAGGGATGCACAATTTATGATGTTGCTCTGCTTGATTTCCCAGTTTGTGTTCCAACAAATTGCTCGTTAGTTTTGGAGACTTGCTGTGCTAATACTTAATAAAACTTAATAAAAAGAATAGACATACATTGATTCATAAAGTTAAAAGAAAAATAGTTTTTGATATTTTTTGTTCTTAGTGTTTACAAAGCACTAAAGTGCCTTTATTATCCTCCGCCACAAAGTGTGGAAGGGGGATTTAGGTTTGAGCTCCATCCGTCTGAGTTAAAGGGGACAGCTTTTCTTAGGAACCGTTGAAGATAGGATAACCAAATTTGGTGTGTGGCTTCAGAGTATCAATACCTTGATGGAGTTTGAAAATGAGAAGTTGGCATATCATTTTTTCGGTGTTATTGCCCTTGTTTGTTTTTCTTAGAAACCATTTAAGATAGTAATGTTATATTCTGAGGTGATAATATTTTCTCATGTATACATATAAGTTCTGAGATTTAGGACATTTAGGAAAAAGTTGTGAGTTATACTGACAACAAGGGCTTTAAATTAACACCCGCCAAATGCGGGTAGAGATGAACTTTGGCGGGTAATATTGTAGTGTTACTAGCCATTTTGGCTGGTGAAGAATGAAACACTACTGCTGCAGAAAGTCATTGTTCCCAGTTTGGGCTCTTTTACGCCAAAAAGGTTTTTCTTTGTGTTTAGAATTTAAAATGTAATGTATATCTGGCAACACTGCTTGCTGCATTAATCCTACATTTCCCATGAACACTATATCGTGACATGTTATACAACAATATGCTACGTGCTTGTGTTAGCGTGATTGTTATGGTTTGGTATCTTAGAAGAAATTGAGGAGTTTTAATACTAAATGAATGTCTGGTCATGAGTGGCTGGTCGATCATTAGTTCACCTTTAAAATGTGCACTATACAGTTTGTTTACATTTAAAGAGCATGCATGTTAGTAAAACATTTTTTCTCTACAGTACATGTGATTCTTAGTACTGATTACTTTTATTCTTTATAACTTCAATCAGTGTTCCAGGGATTCAATTTGCATCTGAGTTAAGTTTGTTAATTATGTTATGAGAATATACTTTATAAAAGGTTCACTTCTCTGACACACCCAAAGTTCCATATTGCACCTATTAGGCATTGTTGCAACATTGTTTTACCATTTTAATGTATTTCTGCAATCAACTAAAATAAAAATGATTTAAAGAAACATGAACGCTTAAATCTATTCTGTGGCACTCATAACAATTTAGTTTATTTTTGCTGGAAAAAAATTTGGCTGGTGGAAAATGTGGTTGGCTGGTAACTTTAAGAATCCACTAGCCGTACTGGCTGGTGATCTAAAAAGTTAATTTGAAGCCCTGATGACAACCAATCTGGCAGGGGATGTTGATGACTATGTCTTCTTGTTTTATTCAACTTTTTATTTGGTTTATATTGTTGTATAAAGCTGCCTCTTAGTACTATCAAAGTATGAAAGCAGACATCTTAGAACAAAGATCAGGATGTGTAGCAACAAAAAGTACATTTAATATGATTTCACTGCTGTCTTAAGTGCACCGTGTAGTGTAAGTCTGTTCTGTTTCAGAGTGCATGAGGCCAGGCTGTAGTCATTTTACTCAGGTAGACCTTAAGTAGAGAACAGTGTGCTTAGAACAGCTTCTTTCACTCATGACCCTGACCATTAAAGCATGGTGCTGCGTTTAATTGCTTAAGGAAGCATGGTTATGCATCCTGTCTCCTTTCATTCATCAACCTTGCTTCTGCTCACACCAACCCTGCTTCCAGATTAACCTGTAGTCATTGATCTTATGATTTGCCCTGGAACTGTTTGGTTTTGCCTGTTTGGTTTCTGGAACCATAGACATGAATTTTGGTATGTGAGGAACACCTATTAAGTCATTATATAAACCTTTAAAAGCGGCTTTTTCTTATGTGTTTTGCTTTGCTAACTCAAATTAATTGAGTTAATTAATTTGCAAAGCTTGTTTAAGTCTTTGTGTCTAGTATCTTAAACTTTAAGATTTTATTTTTAATATAATTTCTGAGCTTTTTAACTATTCATTAAGGACTATTCTCCCATCTGGACAAACTTATCTGTTTCTGAATTTAAAATCTAATGACCGAAAAATTCACTGACCTTCTCTCATGGCTTTTGCTAAATGCAAAGGAAACTAGTGTTGCCTTACTACAAACAATATTATGGCTAAAGCCTCTTTGTTGTACTTGATACAGTATTTAAAGTTTAAATTAATTCCAGCACGACTTTTGTTTGTACTATTAGATTTGAGCTGTTTTTTGTTTTTTTTATACATAATTAGTGGTGACTGGGTGTGATGTACTACTTATTTGCATTTCATTTTGAATTTCATTATAAAAACATATTTATTTTATTCTACACGACGGCTAACAACTACTAGTATTTATTCAAGAAAAGTTGACAATTAAATATACTTCCTCATCTCTTAGTGCTCCATGTCAAATTAATTACATTTTATCACGTGATTTGTTATCAGTTTGGCTGGTACCACTTTGATCAGAGCACCATTAGGTTTCACCTCTTCTTACCGTTTTTGTACAGAGTGATGTTCTACTTTAAAAGAAAGTGTTAGTAACTTTACTTTCATATTAATTCAAAGTGAACAACCAATTATACACTTTATTTGCAGCTTTCTGTAACAGCTCAAGATCACACACAACAGAGTCTAAAAAGATAAAAAGAAAAGATAAATAAGTTAGAAAATTTTTGTTAGTGCTGAATAAATAAATCAGTAATCTGGCATTCTTGAATATATACAGAGAATCCATGATTTAGGGCTCTTTAGAGGGTGGGTTCCAATAGTAGGGCTTACGGTGGGTAAAGAATTGGCACAGGTTCTTTTTTTTAATCCCCTCCCACAATTTTTATATATCACATTTAATTCAGAGGTTTAAAATGTTGTTGTGATCAACCAATCAAACCATAAACACATATATAAACCCATGCAGCTTCTTCAGGAAGTCGATTCAATGAAAAACATAAAACACAATCATCTCACTGCCTTATCGAGGTGCAGCCACTATGTCTTCCTCACGTGTTGTTTAACTCAATGTTTAAATAAAAAAAAAACTACAACCAAAATTTTTTGTTTGTTTTTGAGAGCAGCGATTCTCAACTAGGGGGTTGCAGACCTGTACTAGGTGGGTCGTCGAAAGCTGGTCAAAAATAAATAAATAGCCTATTTAATGTTTCTCATGTTGACTTGTCTTTTATTTTGAAAGACACTTTTATTTTGACAGGCATGCTGTGAAATGCATGTTGCACAGGAAAATATATAGATTTATGTTTAAAAAAATATTATA
The DNA here is from genome assembly GCF_900634775.1 of Gouania willdenowi. Lineage (NCBI taxonomy): Eukaryota > Metazoa > Chordata > Actinopteri > Blenniiformes > Gobiesocidae > Gouania > Gouania willdenowi. The sequence goes on along the minus strand of NC_041046.1, from coordinate 15,237,225 downwards.
TATGTGTGTTTTTAACAGCTATTTTTGAAAAACTAAATTTGGTTGGTTGAATTCTAGAAAAAAAAAAGTTCTAGAGAATAATGGCAGCTGTATTTGGATGATATCCGTATATCGAAGGAGCACACAAATCAGTCTGGCAATTACAGAATCTTAAATTACGCAGTCTTGTACTATATTCTGTTACTATAGCTTCACATTTTACACCACTAAGACAACAGTATATTCAATTTGATTTGATACTTGTATTTCTGATGAAAATAAAGGACACATACAGTAGATAACCATAAACTTGTAGGGAAACATCTTTATTTATTTTTTTTAACAAAATCAACAAAGCTTCAACAACAACAACAAACAACATAAATAGCAAAACTGAAATACATTCTACAGGTTTAATAGCACTCATGGAATTGGCTTGAAAAATCATTGCCAACCCTAACGACCCCTTGAACATGAAGGGGTTAAAGGCTTTAGTTACTATGGTTGACAGGCTGCTATTACAGAAGAGGATTTCTAAGGATGACCTAAGTATACAAGAGGGTGGGCTCCTGTAGACAACATTAGACATGTGAACATGCCCTAGAAAGTCAGAGGAAGAGTCTTGAGGTTTATTCATTTTTATAAATACCAAAAGAGCGCACTTCAAGTAATAGAGTAATTTGATAAAACAATGAACCATTAACAATTGGGAAACTGTTACAGATAGAATAGTGAGAATAAAGTTTCACGTTGTGAAATATAATTAGTTAAATTAAAATGCATTAACAAAAAAAAAAAGCAAGGTCAAACGTGATCAAAAACTAATTCTTGAAAGAAAATGTCTTTGAGGTGGCCATAAATTCTTGATATCAAAATAGGGTCATTTACAAAATGAGATTCTTTAAAATGTGTCTTATCACTCGTTCATTCCATCATTATGCTCTGTAGTTGTTTTTAAATAGTTTTTTAAGCATACTGTTGTAGTCGGACATAGACTATTTGGATTCAGAAATAAGAGAAAGGGGGAACTTGAGCCAAAAAAGTTTAAGAACCACTGTGGTAGACTATTGTTTAGCTAATGATAATGAAGGTTATTTGCACTATGGTGGCCAGGTATTGAAATCTATCCATCTTTGTATGGGAGCAGTATCCAGACTCTAAAGACTTGGCCATCTTGTCCCTTCAGTCATTGCAGCCTTACTCTGCTCTCATTTCTCTAATACAGAGTTAGAAGACATACTCACTATGACACAGGAAAGAAACGAGAGCAGTGGCAGGTTATTACGGACCTTATGATGAGAAAGTAATGGAGTGTTCAGACACCTGTGCCTCTGCAGCCACCGCAGCACGCCGTTTTCTCCTTCACCCGCTTTCCTTCACCAGCTCTGATGCTCCCCTCCCCTTCTTTTATCACATTCCCCCTCCCATCCCCTCTTCTAGACTTCGCCCCTCCTTCATCTGCCCTCAAAAGAAGCCACGCCCCATTAAACCAAACACACAGGCTTGTTTGTATGTTAACTCTCTCATTGCCAAGGAGCTGCAGGCTTAATGCCATGTGACTGTTGAAACATGTACATTGTTGGCTTTTGTTGTTGATTACCTTTTTTTCTTTTATTTATTTTTATTGAAAACACTATTCCCAGAGTAGGGAAATTGCTGCTGTCACCCTTCCCTGTTAGAAGCTACAAAAATGTATTTACTACCCAGGTAGTGATTTGAATTTTAATGTATTTTGTACGTTTGGGTAGCTACTCTTTTTTATTTATTAATTTTTACATTACTTGTGAAATTTTACAAATATATTTCATAGATTCACTCACTGTTTTTGATTTGATTGTGGCTGTCATGGAGTGAGAGACAATGAGAAGCCAATTGTTGGTAATTTTAACACTGTCACACTGATAATGCACGCTTATAGGTGGTGAATCCCATTCTCCAGGCATATTACCATCGTAGCTTTATCTGACAGAGAATTTCAAGAGAACACTTGCTCAGCTTCCAGCTTGCATGTGGTCTGCTTTTAAAGTCCAAACTTCAAGGCCCATCTTGGCTGGTTGATCTGTTATACACACATGGTTGGACGTTTGTCTCAGGTTTATATGGCCCCTGAATGGTAGTCAAAATAACTGTGTGGGGCTAGAGATCTCTTTTAGTTACATAAAGGTAGAGATTTAGAGTAAAAAAAAAGTCCACACTGTTGTAGAATTATATTTGGCATATGCACATAATATGTTATAACCTGCACTCACTCACAAATTTCAATTCTTTGAATATTCAGATAAGCAGTTTGGAAGGAGAATCCAGCAATATTATAGGCTTTAAATAAAGTTGTATAGGAAGGAAATGGCTTTAAAAAGTTATGTACGAGAGGAGATTAGTGAGATATTTTTGTCTTTTTACTTTACTAAATGCCAAATTTCTTTATTGAGATTTTTTTTGCTAACAAACGCAGGCATAAATATTTATTCATCATCAGAAGAGTTATTTGTTGTCATCGGTCAGAAATCAACCCTATGTCACCGCATGCTTTTTAGCTACAGGAGAGGTGAACAAGGTTGTTGGCCAAATAAATGTCAGTTCGGCAGATTTTGCCCAGTAACTACAGACTGGGGAAAGAGCTGATAGTGTATCTGTTGGTAATTCAGGCCTGACCCAGTAGTGCTGAGCACTGTACCTGGCTTCAGGCCAGCCGTGTGTCTAAATAATTTCTGATACCATGTGCCAACCCGTGCACATGGTCCCTGCATGGTGCAGTCAGAAGTTCTCCAAAAGGCTGTCTCACTCTCTAAGATTTCCTGTTGTTGGCAGGAAGAGAAGCGTGTCATGGGAACAATGCAGCATTTTGCATTGGATTTTTGTTCTGTGGTGTTGTAGCTCAGTGACTTAGCCCAGACCTTGTGAATATACTTACTAGTGGTTTTAATGAGTAGTTAGAATGGTCTTCTTTGACAGGTGATGTTTCATTGAGCAAGCCAGCATGCTACTATCCAGTATCTGTGGCATGGGGGAAATGCAGTACTTTGGGGGTTAAGTTGTGAAAGTTAATGTAATAACTGCTAGCACCATCTGCTGGCCTACTTCCTTACAAAGAGAGAGAGAGAGCGTGAGAGAGTTAGGAAGTAAATGAGTGAGGGAGAGAGAGAGAGAGAGAGAGAAAAAAAAGAGTCTGGTTTTAACGACATCTCTAATATTCATGCTGATGCATTTTGCTGCTTTGTGTGCTTTCATTTTCCGCCGCTCTGCCTGCCAGAGCCTGAAGCTTGCCACACACGGCCCACCCTGGATAAGCAGCAACGGAGAGAAGGATAGGTTGGAGAAAAGGAAAAGGAAGGGACCCAATCAGCCAAACAAGCAACAATCAAAAGGAGTAACTTACCTTGTCTGGGCTGACGAAGAGACTGAAGCGAGGCACGAAAGACAGAAAAGCAGCAAGAGTGAGGAAGAATTACAAGAGACAAGACTCAGTGAGACTCTGAGAGCACACGCGGAAAGAGGAATCAATGAGAGGGGAGGAGAGAGGAGGCAGGGGAAGGCAACTCAGAAACACACTCAGTGAGAGAGTGAGGGAGACTTTTGCGTGAAACCGGACGACGGCAAGAAGCAGCAAACCGCAGCAGAATGAGTGCTTCCTGGACTGCCACGCACCTCCTCTACCACCAACAGCGCTGCTCTCTCATCACCCTGTGAAAAGAGGAGCGAGGGGGGGAGGAAAAGAGTGAGTGTGAGAAAGAGAAAGCAAGCTCCCATGTGCTCCACTTGAGCCCTGCCCGCTAGGGTAGGAGGAGACGGAACTGCTCCGGTGCTCCTACACTGCCCGAGGAAGAGCTGACCAGGAAGGAGGTGGAGGAGGGGGAGGAGAGGAGGCCAAAACCAGGGGAGAGAGAGAGGGTGGGGAGGGGGGGCGGGGGGCACGACTGAAGGAAGAGTGAGCGAAAAACCACTAGAAAAGAGAGAAAGAGTGAATGTGTGAGAGAAAGCGTGAGTGAACGACAGCCAGAGAGCGAACCCCGGCTAAAGGGCAGAGCTTTTGTTAGCCGGTTGGAGAGGGGGAGGAAAGAGGAAGGGAGAAAAACACCATGTCTACAGTGAAGAGGCCAAGAGGAAGGGTAAGTGAGCTGGGAGGGAGGTAAGCGAGGGAGGCGGGGGGAGGAGGAGCTGGCAGGAACTGAACAACCTCTTTTGCTACTGGCTCATGCTGCACTGCCGCCATCTTGAACTCATTGCTGATTTTTTTTAAACTCCCCTCCCCTTCACACACATTTGCTTTGCTTTTGCTAGACCTTATCAGGGCATTTTTCATGTTCAGTTGTTCCTCCCCCCTCACCGCACTTATCTGCTCTTTTCTGGTGAATCCTGCTCTCCCTGCTCTGTGGTTAATGTACTGTGTGTAGTTTGTCCTCCTGGAGTTTGACTGTCATTCACTACATGTGGATATCAGGGGGTGGGTACGAGGGAAAGGTGTCCAGCCCAAATGGAGCTGACTTTTCATTCTTCATGGGCTGTAATGATCCTCGGTGATTGTATGGGACTGTGTGCTGCGAGAAAGACTGGAATCACTGCAGTGCTGGCAGTCTGTAATTTCAGTTATTTATAGATATATTACACAGCTGCAGTGCTCATAGTTTTTGGTGCATTTTCATCTTCTCTCTGCCTCTGACTGTCTCTCCCTGTGTTCATATTTGGTCCACCTCGTGCTGCCTCTTTCATGGCCGCTGACGTTCTCATCCTCCTAAACATTACTTTCTTCTCTTTGCTGTTGCTCTTGTTTGAATGACAACATTCCATAATGATCTAGTAAATGTCCTCCTAATAGACTCCGCAGCATATCAAACATGAAAATCATAATGCAGGTCTTGTGTCTCTGTGTGTGTTTGTGTGTGCGTTCTCCACTTCCTTTCAAATGAATTACAAGTTTTTCTGTTCCCTCCCCCCACTTTTGTCATGAGGTTTAAGCTAATTCTCTTTCTTTAACACGCAGTGTGGGAAAGGAAAATTACAAACCAGCCATGTCTGATCCGCGGAGGCATCGGAAACACATTTTTAGATTAGGTCATCCATTTATGAGTTAGCTCTCCATTAGGCTCAAGGCCCCACCATTCGGGCTTGTGTTGGCATAACTGCAGTCAGGCCATCTATTATTCACGTATTATCATGTATCAGTCAGGATGGATTATTTATGTCGGCAAAGCTCTCTGTATCCTGCCACACTGAGCAATTGTTTTTTGCCTGCAATGGAATAGCTTACTTAGCTCACAAGTGTAGACTTTCTGCTAACATCACATTGCCACCTAAAACAAACATATAGTCTAACAGCTGTGTGTCCGATAACTGAGTAGACTGATAACTGATAAAAGACCAAGAGTTGAAAAGAGCGACCCAGGCCCCTTTCCCTTTATCCTGAACATCTAAAGCAAATACATCAGCAAAGTCTGCCTGTGGGAGACTCTTTGTTTCTGGATGGATGAGCGATTGGTTGGTTGGTTTTTTTTGTTGTTGCATGACTGTATGGTTTTGAAACCCCATTTCAAACAATGCTTTACCTTTTGTCTTTATGGCATGTTTTTTGTATGAAAATGACTTTGGTTTTTACCTCCACTGTGATATGTGTATCTAAGTTATGTTATTAAGCTGTTGATGCTAATATTTTCCTGGTTATTCTCCTTTTCTCTTTAGCCTCGAAAGAACACTAATGGTCCCGGTAGCCAGGTCGGGATCCTCAGTCCCCCAATAAAAGGCAGCTCATCATCATCCTCCTCTTCATCTTCATCTTCATCCTCATCCAGCTCCTCATCTGAGAAGAGGGTGCCGCGAAGGACACACCATCAGATGGAGTCAACCCTGCTGGAAAAGCAGGAGAAAGCCAATCGGATAATATCGGAGGCTATCGCCAAGGCCCGGCAGCGAGGAGAGAAGAACATCCCACGAGTGATGAGCCCTGAGAGCTTCCCCAGCTCATCGTCTGAATACAAGGCCAAGCGGGAACGCAGACGTAAAGGCAACGCCAAGGCGAGGGCAAAAGAGAAAGCCAGTAGGAAAGCCTGCATTGTAGCCTCGTCCAAGAGCAAGCAAAAATCCAAGATTGGGTATGTAGTCGCAGTCTTCATTTATTCTAGATTATTTCATTTGTCACTGTTTGACATACATTATGTATGTGAATTTTGTCTTCTGATGGATTTGATTAGGGCCTTGCTCAATGGCTCACAGGGGTGTTGATCTGGTTGGGGAAAGTGATGGCCTCTCGGCAGTTATTATTGCCAGTGCATGTTTTACTTTGTTGTTGTAATTTTGCTTAAACAACTACTTTATTTAAATGTGTTTCACATCTAACCCATCAGGCTTCATCAGTTCTTCTTTGTATTTGCCTTGACTAAGTTACAATAAGATTACTATGGACTTTTACAGACATTCTTGACCTTTTCTCATCATTTTATCAAACTCAACTCAGCTGAAAATGTAATTTCTCGTACATTAACATCGTCCTTTGTGTACATCTACAAAAATAGTTAAACCATTTGCCCTTACAAAGCCAATTACTGTAATTGTATGTTATCTATTCATCATAAAAGGATGTATACCTATGTTAAGAAATAATTGACTGCATTACTAAGTTACCTGCCTTTTTCTTTTCTTATAACCTTATTCTGTTTGTTGCTACTGTATTATAGAAGATACACTCTCTGTTCTTCAGTATTAAATCAAGACTTTTGGAGTTCAGTTTTAGAGTTGAAACACAAAATTTACAACATTTAATATAATATAACATGATAATATTAATAACATTAATAATGATAATAATATTAATAACATTAATAATGATAATATGAATAATAATAATATTTTTTAAAATAATAATAATAATTGATAATAAAATAATAATGTTAATACAATATAAAATTTCCTTTTTTGTGTTCTATGTTAGCTTTTGATAGACATCAGCAGCCCCTTGTGACCTTGTGCAGGAATAAGTGGACAAATAATTTATTGAATGAATAAAGTTGAAAAGTATAGTAATATTTAGGCTCTTTGGCTAAAATAAATAAGTATAATTTGTGTGTTTGTCTTCTGGTTTAGTGGTTGAATTAGCTTGTTCCTTAAAATTAACTAAAACACATTTTCTATCTCGAGCTGCCAGTATAAAAGCTCAAAGTTCAACAGAATTTATTGCACACAATAACAATAAAGATCCCTCACTTGTCTGCATGAAAGGAACAAACAAAGACTGCATCTACATGTGAGACTGTGCAGCGGAATATGTTTTGGCAAGTAGTGCTGATGTATAGATATTGTAATCCGTTCCCCATCCCCCTCTGTTTAACCGCCATAAGCAGTGTGTAGCAATAAGCCACACCCAGCTCTAGCTATTAAAACATTGGCTTTTGCAGATGTGAAGGCAGAGGCAGGGAGACGAAGCCACTGGGGAATGTTTAAATATGGTAATGCAAGACTGCAGCTAAAAGGAAATAAGAATGCAAAAAAAAAAAAAAAACAAAGAAAGAAAGAAAGAAAGAGAGAAAATCTGTGTTTAGCTAGATCAGAATTGGAAGGTTGTTGTGTTTAGAACCCAGTGCAGGAATAAACTCAATGGTCAACAATACTTTTTAGTTAGTAGTTGTATGAGGTCATTATTTACTGACGTTAGCAAATGGAGAGAAGCTGTGTATTTTAACACAGGAAATTTCTACCTGTGCCAATCCGTGAAAGAACAGAGAGACAGTAATGCTCAATAACTGAAGTACGTGGGTTGTTTGATTAATTTTAGAACAGTTAATCTGCTAGCAACTCTGTTTAATCTCTGTAGTGATCATTAAATTAAGGATCGGTTTTGATCTTGTTGATTCTCTTTGAAAGAGAACTCCTCTGAGATATCCAACAGTTCCACTCCAGCTCAGTCAGATCCTTCACACGTCTTTGTTCCTCCAAACCACCTTCTGTCTGCTGAGACAGTTGATGAAATTACCTGCATTTAAACAAATGCTATTGACGGCATGTTAGCCTTGAAGAACCATTAACACGCTGTTTATAGTCACTCCATTACATGAGTCAGTGCTAGGGGTGGGGCGATATCTCACGCAACAATATCTTGCGATAATAAAACATCACAAGATGAATCACACGTGTATCGTGATGAAGCAGTGTGTATGGCCCATAACAGTCTATTGTGTAGAATGTATGGATTCTTTTTATAGGTTGTCGTGGTGATAATGACCATATTGTAGCTGTGAGGTTCTAGTTTCAGACTGGCATGAGTTGTCCGTCTGGCCCAGGCATTTACATTTTTCACACAGTCTTATTTTATTGTTTACTTTATTTCATTTTTGTAGTCAGTTTGAAACTTAAAAATCTCATACAGATTTCAAAGTCAAATAAATTGTATTTAATTTAATGTATTTAAATAATAAATAAATAGATTATTAGTATTTTACAATTACAATTTGATTTTGCAGATCCTTTTCTCCAAAGCGAGTTACAACACGAGCAGTTGGGGTTAAGAACTTGCTTAACGTCCTACAGTGATTGCCCAGGTTGGATTCGAACCTGTGACCCTCCGATTACAAGCCCATTTCTTTCACCAATATTGTGTATCATATTATTAACTCTTAGGGGCATATTCACTAAAGGTTTTGGGGTATTAAACTGTGTGCAAATGTCACTTCATGCGCTAATAAGGGTACCCCAGGGAATCAGGACTGTGTGTCTTCTGCGTGTCACAATGCGCCCACAATCCATTTAGCGCGTTTCCCTCTGACGAATATGTAAAGTAGGCAGATCTCATAAGGGGCGCAAAAGAACGGGAGGAGGAAATGCAAATAAGTGAATGCAGTGGGCACAATGCAAATCACAGGAAAGCACAGGAAAATAGTACGACTGACAAGCAGGTGTAAACACACGTAGAAATAAGCTGCATTGAATGTTGACACAAAACACAACGGAGATGGAAAGGAAGAATTCAGTTAACTAGTATAAGAAAATTTAAATAAAACAGTTGTCAATATTAACAGCCACCGAATAAGAAAATGCAGAGTAAAGACAAGTGTGTGTGAGGGAGAGAAAAAGCTGCATACCCGAGGCGGCGCGTGTGGAGTCTGGTGTGGCTGCGGTGCAGAGTGTCGCTGTGCATAGAGCTCCATGGATGTCGCTCCGGATGCACTACCGTTCCAATGAGCTCATGTGTTTTTCTTTCCATGCTTTTACCGTAAAACTCTCTTGTCGCGTTGACAGCAGGAGCGTCAGGCCAGAATCAGCCGATTGCAACCACGTCTATACGTGCAAGCCTATTAGTGGCGCAATGTTAGTGACTTCCCCACAGCAGGTGAGCAAACAGCGCCACCAAAGGATTTAGGGACACACCTGGTTTACCACCCTTTTTTTCAGATCTTAGTGAATCCGCTCCTCAGTGTATCGTCCCACCACTAGTTATTGTTGTTACATAGCAATGAGCTGTGTTACTCCATTAACAACACTTGGCCTATAGTTCTGTAAGTCCTTTAAGTTATCACACACATTATGTCATGGATTGCATCTGTTTTTATGATTGTTAAATGAAAATAGCAAGTCTTCACATTTACAAGTTGTTTGAAGATTTAAAGAAACCTATTTTATTTCTGGTGGCAATTGTGGCGCTCTCAAGTCTGAGTGAAAAGCTCATTTTCAAGAAAATGGGCTCATCTTTTGGTTTGCAACTTTGTGGTTGTTTAAAAGTCTTCAGGTAATCTAGAGGTATAATACTAAGCAGAGAGACATCTGGTATTCAACTGTTTTCTGCTAAATAAATGCACATCATTGTTTAAACCTAATCCTAACCCTCATTGTTTAGAAACTACAGTACATTTACATTAATACCTCTGAGATGCTTGTGTGTTTTCTCACTACCATTAAGCTCCATCACCAGAGGAAAGGGATTTTGAAACTAATTTGACCAAGCAGAAGAGTTCATAGGTTCCGATCTCACCTCTCTGTGTCTCTGTATTTTGTCCCTTGTGCAAGGATTTTTGGGGTAGTAAAATAATCTCCACAGGGCCTAATTAAAACTAATTTCCCTGTGGTAGAAATCAAGTGATGGAGTTTGATGAAATGTTTGAAATCTTTGGGGAAAGTACTCTGGCCAAAATGCAGACCTTTTAAACTTAAAATATTTTTTAATTATCAGACTTTTATGGTACTCAGAAAGCATATTTAAAGATAAAGGTGTCCCTTATACTTGATACACATTATAGGTTATGAATCAAACTTTTTTTAAACTATGTGCCAAAGAAAGCAAGTTTGAAGTGAAAACCATAACGTAATTGTTAATGCTAATGTTTTCTAGTACAGACTAGCTTTTCCACGCCTTTTAAATATTCCAAGATTACAATTTAATTTGGCAACACGAGCAGTTAGGGCTGAGGGACTCAACATCCCACAGCGATGACCCAGGTTGGAGACGAACCGGTGACTCTTATGATTACAAACCCACTTTCTTTTTCATTGCATGTGTTTAAGAAAGGCACATGCTGGTTCTCTTGTTTGATGTAGGATTAAAAAAAGTATGCATTAATGTGGGCGCATAAGGGGTATATTTGCGGGTGCAAAATGTGGGTGCAATTTTCCTGGTTTAATGTCATCATTATGTGTTTTTTTTATCTTTCAGTTGTCTTTTTGTGCATTTTTTTGTATAATTATTGTTTTTTGTTGCCATTGTAGTGTGATTCTGGAGTCATTTGGTGTATTTTTTGTATAAATATTGTTTATTTATTGTTTTATTTTACTCATTTAGTATATTTTTTATTATAAATGCTGTGTGTGTGTGTGTGTGTGTGTGTGTGTGTGTGTGTGTGTGTGTGCGTGTGCGTGTGCGTGTGTGTGTGTGTGTGTCCATCCATCTCCTCTGTGCGTTAATCCATGCAGGTTGTTAAGAGAGACACAGAAGTACCACGAAAAAAACGTTTTGCAACACCAAAGTCGCAACTCTCTTAATGGCTGTGTGCGTGTTCAGTATTTTCATCCCTGTGTAGTGCACGAACGTGCATCAGCCGTGTGTTTGTGTTTACATTGTAGCTGCTAGCATCTTTCTTAGCACATAGAATAATATAAGAAAGACTCACCCTTGTGCAGAACAAACAATCATAGTGGAGCCGTGTTGTGGACCCATTATTATTATAATTACTTCAGACACTGCTTGTTACAGAAAAACTTAACATTGATGCTAAGGCATTTTGCAAATATATCTTGAGTCACTGTCAATCTTTACTTCATACAGAACTACAGTACGCCAGTTAAGTCAACTATTCATCAGCATGCATGGCTATACTGTACACCCCCTCGACCAACAGAGAAAGTCCAGTGCCACCACTGGATAAGTTTGTGTAGAGCCCTGATAATAATAAAGATGATGATACGAATATAATAGTAATGGTTATAATAATAATAATAATAATAATAATAATAATAATAATAATAATAATAATAATAATAATAATAATAGCAATAACAAAATAATATAATAAGAATCTTGTAACAATAATACAATAAAAAACAAATTAAATAATGATATGGTAATATAATATAGCAATGCTAATAATACAATGAGAATACCAGTAACTATAATATAAAATATTAATATTTAAAAAGGAGTTTAAAAATATAATGGTCACTAACATTAATACAGTAGTCGTACAATTATATAATAATAATAATAATAATAATAATAATGGCAATAACAACAGACAACAGAGCATCCAGTAACTGTAATACAATAATAAACATAAAATAATAAGGTAATAACAATAATAATAATACAATGAGAATACCAGTAACTATAAGATAAAAGAATAACATAAGAATAGCAATAGCAATAACAATAATAAAGTACAAGTAGTACAATTCGATAGGGATATAATATTAATAGTAGAAGTAGTAATAGTTATAATAATAATAGCAATAAAATATGAAAATCCAGTAATTATAATACAATAATAAATATTAAATAAGGTAATAGCAATGATAATATTACATGATAATACCAGTAACTATAAGATAAAATAAACAATATAAAATAATGAGGTAATAGCAATAATACAATGAGAATACCCATAACTATTATATTTTTTTGTGTGGTGTATTTTTCTGTAACGTATGTTTTTTCTATTGTCTTTTGTGCATAAATGTTTGCTGTTTTTTATTTAAATTTTTTTGTAATGTATGCTTTTTTGGAGTCATGTGTATTTTTGTATAATTATTGTTTTTGTTGCTATTGTAGTGTGATTCAGGAGTAATTTTGTGTATGTTTTGTATAAATATTTAGTTTTGTGTATTTTGAGCTATTTTCATATTTTTGTTGTATTTTTCTGCAAATGTATGTTTTTTTGAAGTCGAGTACAGTGCCCGTCGGAAGTATGTGTTTATATAGTGGGAGCTTAAGAAGAGTTCTCATTTATGGGCATAATAATAACATACTCTGTAGCATTATAAAGGGGTATATTTGCAGGTGCAAAGTAAAATAGCTTGTGCACTTTCCCTGGTTTAATTCTATGAGACATGCCCATGATAAATGTTTTTTTTTTAACTCATTTTTATATATTTTTTTTTTGTTTGGTGTTTTTGTTCTGTAATGTACAGTGCCCGTCGGAAGTATGCATTCATGTGGGATTATAAGTATTTAGTTTAGTGTATTTTGAGTCATTTTCATGTTTTTGTTGTCGTTTGGTGTATTTTTCTGTGTTGTCTTTTGTGTAATTTTTGTATAAATATTTAGTTTTGTGTATTTTGAGTCATTTTCATATTTTTTGTTGTCGTTTAGTGTGTGTGTGCCTGTCTAACTTTCACTAAACGTATCTATTTTCAGTAGTTAGGTGTAGTGGCAGGTGTGTCGTGAGTGAAGCTGCAGTAATCATCAGGCGGGCTTCACTATGTAGCACCGTTTACTGATCTGACTCAACACTACTGTCACTACCACCCAATGGACGGGTGTCATGACACAGACTGTAACCGGACTAAATGGTGATCCGTTACACACGTAGACGGTGATCGATAATGAACGCACCTGATCTGTGTGTGTGTGTGTGTGAGACTCTCTACCTTGGACTCTCATCTCCACTGTTGGTTCTCTCTCTCACACACGCGCTGCTGAGAAATGTGCAGCTTTCAACATAGCAGCCATTGCCGTCAATAACTTCCAGGTGAGGTCTGTCCGGTCTAAATAGCGAACATTTTGAAATGACCAAATTACTCCAAAATAACAGATACACACACTCTGGGTTTTTGGAACCCCTCCCTTGCTTTTTAGTTAGATAGGTTTGTGCTCCCAAAGATTGTGACAACAGGCTGGAGCGTGTAAATATGTGACCAAAGTGTCTACTGAGCCATGGCTTTGTCCAACAAATAGGCAAAGGCATCTTATATTGAAAAAGTCAGTTTGTGATCAGTCATTGACTTGCAGCAATGTAAACATAAAATGATCATACATGGAACTTGGGCTGGGTGATATGGGCCAGAACTCATATCTAGATATTTTTCTCAAAATAGCGATATACAACATAAATCATGATAATTTTAATTCAATAAAGTCTCACCAGAAAGACAATTCTGTGTTACTTTTGCTGATACAAAATGCCACACAGGCACATTTATTAACAAACTTGGTAAATGGACTTGATTTTATATAGCGCTTTATCACCACACTGAAGCAGTCTCAAAGCGCTTTACATATCAGCTCATTCACCCAGTCACTCTCACGTTCACACACCAGTGGGACAGGACTACCATGCAAGGCGCTAGTCGACCACTGGGAGCAACTTAGGGTTCAGTGTCTTGCCCAAGGACACTTCGACACATAGTCAGGTACTGGGATCGAACCCCCAACCTCTCGATCAGAAGACGACCCACTACCACCTGAACAAACTTCTGCACAATATGTGCCACTTTTGGCTTTTTCTCCTCTAAGGGACAGCATGTGTGAGTGAGTTCTGTAGTGTAGCTTGTTTAGTGGTAGATCTGGGTTAGGATGCACTCAGCGATCCATCTAACTGTGATTTTCATGCTGTTTTAAGAAGAGAAAGCAGCTACCTCAAAAACTAATATATTATTACAAAACAACCTATAAATATACTGTATATATATATATATATATATATATATATATATATATATATATATATATATATATATATATATATATATATATATATATATATTGATATAGGTGATATTGTAATTTGCTATATTGCCAAAATAGAAAGCTCGATAAATCTTGAATCTCAATATATCGCCCAGCCCTACATGAAAGCACTCCCTCATGTATGTTTTACTTTCTTTTATCAGTCAGATGTAGATTTTGACTCTCTGTACTTACTAAAGTATTCCTTTTACTAAATGAGCTACTGAAAGAAGCAAATAGTGTCAGGTTTGCAAAGTTACTAATGTGAAAATGCTGGCGTTTCACAAGAATATCTGTTTAACACAGTGTTGGATTAAGATAGTACTGTGGTGTATCTCTGTGCAAGGTTTAGCTACTTTTTGGCAAATAGTAGCAAACAGGACACTGTAACGTAAAGGATTGTCAGTTTATTTTGTTGGTCAGCAGACACATTAGAATGTGTGTCACTCCACACAGCCACACTAAGAGGATAGACGAGCTAATGTGATGAGGATGGTTGGGTTTGAGCCAAGTTGCTGCTAAGAGAACCTGCTAATGAAGAGTCCTGTTCATATGCATGCACCACCTTAGATTTTCCCATTAAATATAAATGTGTATCGACTCCAGAGGCACTAACCCACCACTAAAGTCCTTACTTCCGCCTCTGCTTGTTCTGGTTGTGTGTGTGTTTACTGGGGAGTGTATGCTCACTCTTCTACTGCATCACATGGCTGTTTTCTTAAATAAAGGAATGGAGCCTGAGATTAAGCTCTTATCCTAATAGTCTTTGTACTTAAGACCACTGTGCATCAGTACTACCCTTTTTCACAAGATTTCTGTGTGTTTGATGTGAGCTAATTATCCTCAGTAATATTTTTTGTTTACTGTGCCTCACACTAATAAAATAAAAATCATAGCATGCCCTTTGACAACATACAGTGCCTTTTAAATGTATTCACACAGCCTTCGATGTGCTTTTCTATTACTGAATTTATAAATTAATTATGGGCAGTATAATTAGGCTTTAAACTGGAAATTCTTGTTAAGCAGCAATTTTTCTTCCTACAAATTTTGGTATCTCTGTTTCATGTCTTTAGCATTGATCTTGCTGCAACAGGCCCCAGCAAAGCCCCAGTCCCTGTAGAGCTGAAGGTGGTGTAGAAAACGTCACCCCCATTTTACTACAAATGATTGGCAGATGCTACGTTGAATTAAGTCTGCTATTTTAAAAGAGCTGTAGATGTAAATCAATTATTTCTGAATTTGTGTGTAGCAAGAAAAGATAAATAGTCTCAATGTCATCTTTCTTTTAGAAAAATATAAAAGAAAAGAAAACTCAGCCCTGAATAAAGGCTAAATTTATATATTGAAGCATTATATATAGGGACATAATAGGGATTCACCGAATATTCGGACACCAAATATATTCGGCCGAATAATGCAAAAAAAGTAACATTTGGCCTTCGGTTTTGTGAGTTAAAAGCAAGGCCGAATAGTAGCGTGTGACGCAATGATGCAATCAAACAACGTGCAATGATTTTGAGTCGGAAAAGTGTGTGCGTTGCTCCAGAACCAGCAGCAGCTCCTCCTTTCCGCTTACCCCACTCTACTACTCACTGCATAAAAGTTGCAAGCCGTTCAATTCCAGAACCGAGCCCGTTTTTAGCGCTGTGAGCCACAAATTTGTAATCATTCCCGTCGTTTCCTCCTTACACTACACCGGGTGTCGCTGCATAGACTGGTGTGGCATTAGCACGGGTCCGGGTCCGTGGCTCCAAACAGTGACTCCCAACATGATCGGCAGCAGAAAAAGTAGTGCAGTTTGGGCGCCGTCCAGTAGTGCAGTCTGCATTTACATATATGGCAATAAAGTATAATATACATTCTATATGAAACCGCAGTGTTGTTTTAGCTGTTAGATAGTTGGAGAGGGAGGATCTCACATACTAGGAGGCATGTTAGGTGAAATTTTTAAAAAATAGTGAAAAACTTAACAACCGCATTCAATATCCGGTATTCGGCTAAGCATTTATATTTTATTCAGCTTCAGCCTCAAATTTTCATTTCGGTGCATCCCGAGACATAATCTCTGGCAAACTTTATCTTGGCTTGTGCTGCTCATTATTTACTCAATTTAAAGTTGCATTTAAACATTAGGAACAAACACATGAACAAGGATCATGACCAAAAATGTGCACTTTGCAAATGAGAGTGAACCCTTTTGCTGCTCTAATTGAGAATTTTAGTTCTTTTTAAGGTTACTTCATTTAGTTTGGAAGATGTACAACAACTACTTTTTATAAGCTCAGGTGGTAGTTGAAGTATCCTTGGGCAAGACATTGAACCCTAAGTTGCTCCCAATGGTTGACTAGCGCCATGGAGTGTGAATGAGCTCATATCGTAAGGCGCTTTTATACTACCTTTTACCATTTGATTTTACTTGTGACAAAAATTTTTTATTTATAATCAAAATATGTTCAAATTAGTAAAAATAAAAAAATACTTTTACTATATCTACATTTTTCACTAACTAGAATAATTAAAGCTTAAAAGACCCATTCAGACTAATCAAAGCCCGTACTGTAAGTACGGCAGTTTAGAAAGGGAAGTGACTCAGGGTGGAATCACTCAACATCCACAGTTGAAAAGGGAAAAATGCCACAGGTGTTTGCCCTGCATGCAGCTGCTTGGTATCAATAGGTTTTTATTTATAGATGTCATTAAGCACAAAGATATCACGACACGTGACAAAGCCATTGAGCCGTAGACAGTTGTGTGTGGTGTCGTAAATTGTGTGACATCGTTGGCTTGTTCGACAGCAGGCAAGACACTTACTGATAGTTTGTACTTTATTCTTCAATTGTGTTTGCCCTGAAAGCAAAATGTCTTTTTTTCAGTGAAACATGAATAGAAGGGTATTTGTTGTTACACAAGACAGTCTAAAATATGCTAGGTTTCCATTTTAGATAAGCACAACCTACTAATTAAACTCCCAATACACAGACTTTTGGTGCAAGCTGTTCTCGCTTTAGTATTAACCTACTTATATCACTTTGGGAAAGGTAAGGGTTACTCAACAAGCTGGGCTTGACTGCTCCGAGCTCTCTGCAGGCTGGAAATTCTCTGCAGCCTCCCAGCTGAAAAATGGCCTAATAATAATAATAATCACCAAATGAAAGCAGTGTGCCGTTCACTCCCTTTTTGTTGCACCCTCCCCCTCCTCTCAAAGGTTTTTCCCTAATATAATTTTGTTTTCGCCTCCACGCTCAAAGCTGTGCATTCAGTGTTTCCTACAAGCAAGCGTGTTCTCAATATGCTGATACTCCAAAGCAGCGGGGTAGGCTGTACATATCAAACAAAATGGAGCTTGTGAATCAATCAATTACATGATAGAAAATGGAGGTTTGGGTTTTCTATATAGCTGCAGTGTGTAGTTTAGTGCTTTACTGATGATAGCTGCCTAAGCTCTTTCCCCCTGAATTGTTTTATTATGGAGGACAAATCTGTTCTTTAATTGTTTTTATAGCTAATCCTTCACTGCACATGTTTGTGTGTGGTATACTAACATGTCTGTGGGTTAGGGGTGTTTTTTTCCTGGTATTGAAGTTCACATTCTTATAATAATAGTGATAGAGAAAGAGAGCAGCTTATTATACTAATGTTTGAATGAAGAAAGCAGGGATTCCAGTGTTGCACTCTGCTGTTACTGTGTTTATTTCTCTGTGGGGTTTGATTGTTTTGACATTAGGTTGTAGTCATTTGCAATGTGTCACTAACTTACTATTGTACATACTCAGAAAATACATGCAGCAGCAGCAGCTCAGTGGGACTGTTCAGACTTCAACGTGACTGAATCTGAAACGATGATGTTCACTGATGCAGTCACAGGCATTAAAGTATAGGCCTAGGGTAATAATCAATAAATCAATTAATCACACAAAAACATGAAAATAAACTTGATAACTTTTCCAGCCTCAATATATCGCCATGTGCTTGTTTGTTTATTTTCCTCGTTTCTCGCCTTCAGACAGGCTGGATGACATCGACCTCACACCTGTACACGTTTGGCCCTTAGCTGAATAAAGGGAGTGAACTCTCTTGTAAGTCATTCAGTCTCTTTGTCTTTGTGGAGGGAGCGTGGTCATAAAGTAACGTGAGCTGGAGGTTAGATTGGGCCCAAAAAATCCAGCCCAAACTGACCCGGGCCCTCCGTCATAAAGCCCGACCCATTAACTTAAATTGTAGGCCCGGGCCGAAGCAAACCTTCGGTTATTATTCATTTGGTATATTCCTTATTATTATTTATTATTTTATTGAAGGTATTGCTGCCGGAAGATTAGTAGCGCGGTGCCTCGCGCAGCAAGGGGGGGCAGAGGGGAGTTGCGCACACACGCACCGCAGCTCTGCACAATGACGTGACTCGAGCCATTATCACAGTTTTACAGGCTTTAATGGAGGTCATAGTAACCCGCCAAAAATAAACAATCAAACAGACAAAGAACCATCTTACACCGTCATACACTCACACTGCCTTGGGAACAAATTGTTCATTATTTTCCCCACTTCCGCCTGTCCTTTCCCCAGCCTCCCAGCCAACCAACACTCAGAACACATGTAAACAAAGGCACACATTGGCAGAGAAAGCTGCACGTAACCATGATGCCCTCTCGGCCATGGGAAATATCAGCATCAGTTAACCACTGAATACACACAAGTGGAGCATAACTAGAACATAGAACCCAGTCCGTTACACCATTGCAGACCAGACCAGGTGGCCCGTGCGTGGAGCGCAGACCTGACTGAAGCACGCAATCATATTTGTTCCCTGCACTCCAGCAGTAAGTAAGGAATGAGCAAAATCAGCAAATAATATTCAGTGAATGTGAACAAAACAAAACACACCATCAATTTCCCGTCCCACTTCTAGCAGAAATCACTTTAGAAATTATATCACAACAATATAGTAGTGTTTTTGTGTTTATTAAAACATATTATTAATGTAATAGAGATTAAAAAATAAAAGTGAAAAATGAAGCCTGAACCCGCCCCAAACTCAGACAAAACCGGCTTTATTTAAATACTTGAGTGATTTAAGGGTAAGGGTATTAATGATTATTATACATGTGGTGGTGGTGCTGTTGAATAGTCTGACTGTAGATGGAAGAAATGACCTGCGGTAGCGCTCTGTCTTGCGGGGTGGATGTCTCAGTCTGCTGCTGACATGTACATTACAATTACAATGGTAAAAAATACTCAGGAGAAATAAAAGTGCAAAAATTGCATTTGAAAGTGTGTACTTGAATTATTAGGATATATTACAATTACATTCTGGGCTTTAAATTAACACCTGCCAACCCTCTAAATGTGGGTAAAAATTTACTTTGGTGGTTAACATTGTAGCGTTACTAGCCATTTTGGCTGGTGAAGAACGAAACAAACACTACTGCATCTGTTTGAATTGGCAGGCTGCAGAAATGATGCTACAAGTCATTGTTGCCAGATTGGGCTGTTTTCCACCAAGAAATTTGAGGGTTTTTGTGTGTGTTTAGACTTTAAAACGTAATGTATATTTGGCAAAACTGCTGGGTGTATTAATCCTACATTTCCCATGAACACTATGTTGTGACATGTCGTACAACTATTGGCTACGTGCTTACGTTAGCGTGATTGATGGTTCGTTATTGGAGAAGTCAAACGGAATAAAGATGTAAAATTAGTTAGGAACAAACAAACAAACGTGGAGATATTTATCGGGTGTAGAGTAGCAGCTACTGAGCATATGCAGAGTAGCACAGACTCTGAAGATTAGATTTCACACATGATCTTTATCATTTGTTCACCTTTAAAATGTGCACTATACAGTTTGTGGGGAGTGGGATTTGTTAACAGTTGAAGAGTGTTAAAACTATTTTCTCTACAGTACTTGTAATTCTTAGTACTGATAACTTCTAGGGTTTCAAGTTTCATCTGAGTTAAGTTTGTTTAATAAGTTATGAGAATATACTTTATAAAAGGTTCACTTCTCCGACACACCCAAATTTCCATATTACACATTTTAGGCATTGTTACAACATTGTTTTGAAATGAAATGTATATATATATATATATATATATATATTTACCATTTTTAATGTATTTCTGCAGTCAACTAAAATAAAAACTATTGAAAGAAACATTAACGCTTAAATCTATTCTGTGACACTCATAATGTAGTTTATTTTTTCGCTGGAAATACATTTGGCTGGTGGAAAATGTGGTTGGCTGGTAACTTTAAGAATCTACTAGCCATACTGGCTGGTGATCTAAAAATTTAATTTAAAGCTCTGATTACATCTGTGGTTAATTTAGTCTAAAGAAAAAAAAACATTTATCTGCAATAAATGGTGAGAAGATATATCGTCCAGCAAAATGTGTTATCGTCCCAGGCCTAATAAAGCACTGTCCAATCCAGATTACATTATAATCAAACCTCTCACATGAAAATTCTCAATGGGAGGGTGCCAACTAGGGCAGGACAGCACTAAGGGGAAAAGGGATAAAAGGTTATTTGGCACAGGAGAAGGCTTTAAAACAGCAAGCAGACTCTAAGTGTGAGCAGAAAAGCCTGTGGTAGGCACCCTATCATCAGAGATCACTCTAATGTCAGATCACGGGCAGCTGGAGTCTAATTAAAGATTATAGGAAGATGTCTGGAGGATAACCTCTTTGAATCTTAGAAAAAGGAGGCTAATAAATTATTTTCATCTCCTTCACTGAAACACTGTGATGACTGATGGCCACTCCAAGTAGGTGTGCTTCTAACTGAGGTCAATGGGTTTCAAAATCTGTCAGCTTGGCCGTTGGTTTGGAGACAAAAACAACTATGATTGATGACATCTTGATTGGTGTCAATGTAGTAGCTCATTTTTATTTTATGTAGTTTTAATAAAAAATGAGAATTAACCGTCATTAGTCTCAATCAGCAAGTTTTTATTAAAAAGTTGTTGTTTTTAAATCAAAAGAAACAAAAGGTGAAGAAAGTTTACCTAAACAATAAAAAGGTTTTTACACACAATGGCATTACTTGATAAAGCTGTAGTAATTGTGTGTGTTTAGACTTGTTTATGTCTTAATATCCTGCATCCAGTGTGAGGTAAAGTCATGTGGCGTAATCAGCTGTGTACTTACAGGTGCACTGATTTGCACTACTAATCCACAAAATGATGTATCTACTTTTCACGTGTAAAACTCAAAGAAAGTTTTACATGTGACAAGTAGATACGTCATAATGTAAATTAAGTGCAAATCTTGCACACCTGTATAAGTACACAGCCAAAACCAAAAATACTTGTACAAACGTTATTTGGCCAAGATTATGAAGTTTTACCCTTCTGAAAATAGAGTAGTGTTCATTAAATTCCAATAGTTCTTGCTTCACTGTGATAAGAATATTTATTTTCTCAGATTATGAGGAAAATAATGTGATACCACTGCTACTACTATGCATGATTATGCAGCTTTTTTCTCAAAAAAGAGAAAGCAGTTAATCAAGTTATGAACCTTTTTTTTTCTCCCCACACCAGATCTTTGCTTTGTCAAACAGTTGGCAACTTTTCCTTTCCAGTTAACAACTTTTCACACTTAGGCCAGGTGATATATCTGTCAGTGAGACACCACAGTGACCCTGAAGACTAAAATAAAGGTCCTTCATTCCTCTTTTATCGCTCTAAAAGGCTGATTTGATAGTGTGAGTGGAATCCATGTCATCTGAGTTAATATATCAAGTCTACAAGGAAGCTTTCGCTCAACGACTGTGTGTGTAGAATGTTCCATTTATGTTCACTCCTTGGGTGGTCCAGTTTAGAAGCCCCTGCTGGGACGGCTGAAACCACAGCTATGTGGTTGATCCTGGGCTTTGTGTTTGTGTGCATTTGTAGGTGGAGGTTCAGCAAGGCACCCTGACCGAACAATAATACATCCCCAATGTATTATTGTTACAGAATTATTGTACAGTATAACAACATCCATTTAACTTGACAACCTTTATCAGTATTCACTAATGTACTGTAAGTATAGATACAGTAGTTTAGCTCTATAAAAAAATCAAACTGTTGATAGATGAATGAATGAATAAATGAATTGATAGAAATAACTACAAACTGAAATAACAAAAACTAATCTGAGTCACAAATAGAACTAAACATGCATCTTTGCCTTTTTCAACCCATTTAACATCTGATACAGTTTTGTATGATTTTGAAGCTTCAGTAGTTGACATGAAAATTCATATTAGACCCTAATTAGTTAAAGGTGCACTACTTGAATCTTGAACCATGACAGAGGGGCATGGCTGAATTTGAACCGTAAATCCCGCCCCCCACTCTGATAATCCCTCCCAGTCTCCTCCTCTCTGAAAGTGCATGAAATCGTGCACGAGAGCTGAACGTGCACTACCAGTAAAACATGTCGCCAAGCAAAATATAGGAAAGTGAACATTAGATCACCTGTTTAGAAGGAAAACAGCCACTTGCGCGTCCAAAGTTAGTTCAAGACTGAAAACAAGTTTGCACCGTGCACGTGCTTCACTATATATCGTGGCAGCCAATGAGGAGGCTCATTCGTGGGCTCTGCCCACCCCTCCTTTCTCTAAATCCTGTGATTGGAGCTGGAGGTGGTGACCGCCAAGACTTTGTCTTCTGGGGTTTTATTGACTAAAATAATTAATTATAAGGCACAGACAGCACGCAGATGTACAATTTTTTTTCAGAAATGATTACTTTTACAATATATTATAAGATACTAATAAGAATCTTTTTTTTTTAATTAAAGACAATAATTTGAGCACCCCAGCTTTAACCAAGCAGTGCTCCTGTTACTTGTACCCACAACACTGGTTGTTATGTGTCATGGTTCGGTGTGGACCCAAATGCAGAGAGAGAAGGAGGCAGGATGGATGCATAGCGTTCTTGGACCCACTCCATCTTTATTTACCATAACAAAACTTAAATCCAAAAGACAGGAGGTACAGGGAGCAAGAACCAGACGCAGCAGGCCACGAGGAAGGAAGACAACATACAATGATCCCACAGTCATACTGTGTCCAAGCACTCAGCTAAATAGTGAGGGAAGCTTGATTGGAATGGGCCACACCTGGGTGAAAACATGAGGGAGCTTATCAGTCACCAACCAAGCACACAGACATCACTGGGGGGTGGAGCCACAAGCAGGAATACCTGAAACACAGACAAGAGTTAAACTAGAACACAGAATAAACAGACTCAGATCAAAAGTGCTAAACCCAAACAGAACCTGACATTATGTTTCATTTTGGACTGAGCTGCCAATAGGAAGCCTCAGTCACTACACACGTTTCCAAACTCATCATTACTTTTTGTTTCTGTAACTAGTTAATTAGTGCTTATTTTCCCTATACTAGTGGGGAAGTTGGTACACACTTTTACCCTCATTAGTTCAGTAGTGCTGCTGCAAATAACTTCCATAGTAGATATCCTTTTATATTGTTTTACTAGTTTACTATTAAACATGTTGGGTCATCCTAGTTTACTAGTAAAAGCAAACATGGTTAAACTAGGGAACTAGTGAGCATACTTACTAGTTCACTAGTTTAAGCGTTTTTTGCAGTAACATACTATTGTATCACTTGTTAACTAGTAAAGTCCTTCATCAATGATTGTTAATGAGTGTTTGCAGCTCACTAGTAACTACTAGTGAGCGTTTTTTAAATCTTTGATATCAAGGATACATCAGCTAATAAATACTCACTTAGCTTTCCATATGCTCCTGACTCAGGACGTTCTGCCGCTCTGCAAACGCACTGCTCTGATTGGTTGGATGTCGACTGCATGTGCGGTCACACAGCTCTCTGTTCTCTCTTTTTTCTTACCTCAATTAGAAAAAAGGATCAATGAATTTGATTTGAGGAATTTGAAGCCTTGTTTATTTTTTGTATAAGATGAATTTGTCGTCTTAGGTTGACACCACATGTAGTGGAATATTTTAGCTACAAATATGCAATTTCTTTTTTCCACTTTAAATAAAAATCTATGTAATTACATTTTTATGTTTATTTTTTAAAAGGAAACAAATTGGTGGATTTTAATAAGTGATTGGTCTTGTGTTTTGTCGTGTATCTGAAACTGAACTTGAATTAAAAAAATATCGATTACTCAAATATTTGAAGGAATAATCGATAGAATACCAAAATATTTATTATCTGCTGCCCTAAAGTCCATAGTTTTTTGTCTTATACTTCATCTTTTCCTGTGAGGGGAATTTTGCCTTTTGTTCATGATGTCACATTATTATATTTTTAAACTTTTCTCAGTGCTCACATCTGGTCTCTTGTCTTCCTCTCCATTTTCATTACTCAGATTTGGCAATCTTTAGAGCCATTCATTTGAAAATATGAACTTGTGTTGTTTTCACAGGAAGTGATGTAACTTTGTGCATCACCTCCCACATTGTCATTTTACCTGCTAAGGTCTTGTTGCATAGCAACCAATAAAGTGTCATTGCCAAGAGGATTTGTGAAATGCCATATCTAGAGGAGGCAGTGACACCAGCAGAAATGACCTATGCTACTGAGGCTTCTGCTCTTTGGGTCTGCTGGTGCCCATCTTCAGCACTCAAAGATCGCTAGGCAGGGGTACACCATGGACAGGGCACCAGTCCATCACAGGGAAAACATAGACGGACAACAAGTCTTACACGCCCAATCATTCCTATTGGCACTCTAGAGACTCAAATTAACCTTAAAAAAAACATGTTTTTGGATGATGGAAGGAAACTAGAGTACCCAGAAAAAACTCACACAAGCACTGGGAGAACATGCAAACTCCACACAGAGAAGGACCCAAGTGTCCACCTCAGGGTTTGAACCCAAGACCTTCTTGGTCAAACCATTGCCGACTGCTTCTTTTAAAGAGTTATATTGTCAACATATCCAAATTATAATAAGACATGTAGGAACATCCCTTTAGAATCTCATACATATAACTGCCTAATATATAATTAAAAGTAAGATAGTTACTGTTCATGCGTACAAACGTTCATCATTTTTAACAAAAAATAATCTGAAAGTTCTTAGTTTAATACATTAAACCACTAAAACTAGATCATTCTTTGGATGTGTATGCCGGGGTTGGGGTCAGTTATAATTGCAATTGCGTAATTTGTAATTAATTTCAATTATGATGTAATTGTAAAAATATGTTGCTGGAGTAATTGGGTAATTGGGTTCAGATAATTGACTTTGTAATTGGCATGGAAATTCTATAAAAACTGTCATTTACAATTTATTTTAACTCAAAATTGGGGAATCATGTTACAGTTCTATAGTTTACATGTGAACAATCATTAAAATATAACCACTACCTGTCTATTCTATTGAGCATCATTTTACCATTTACATTTTTTTTAATGAAAAATTGTTTTCATTCTGTCTAAATCTGGTAAATTTTTTGTTAAATAAACTAATAGATAAAAAAAATAATAATAATGGGGTATACTGACCAAAAGAGGCTCACACCAATGATAGTATTACTAATATTTTCAAGGATAAGGAAGCCTAACAAGCTAACCAAGAGACAATAAACAAATTGGATGATAGATCACATTTTTTAGTGTATTTTACAGCTGATCATTAGCGATGCTAACAGAAAGCTAACACAAGTCAAAGCGGAAGGATATGTTTTAAGGGGTTATATATTAAAGGTTGAGTAATTGTGATTAATTGTACGATAATTAAACTTCAGTCATTGAGAACGTAATTGTAATTCTCTTTCAGGGCAAAAATAATAATTGTAATTTCAATTGTAAGTGGAAAAATGACTGCCACCGTCATCATAATTGAGTTGTAAATGAACACGGATAATTGAAGATGTAGTTGTAATTGACCCCAACCTTGTTGTATGCATTTAGATTGAAATATATGTGTTTAAATTGACTTAAACAAATAAAAGCCTGATATGGTGTCACTGTTCAGGGCTCTTTAAGCAAAATGACTGCTACTGAGCCTTCCCTGAATCTTTGCTTGATTAAAAAATGTTTATATTGTGATACTGTGAGTTTCTGTTGTCTGAAATACCAAAAACACATTTTTATTTATTTATTTTTTTGATTTATTGGTCAGTCAGACCATTAAATCCCATCTATATTACAAAATACAATATTAATTGATAATCAAAGCAAAATAATATACACACATACATTCATACATAATCTTGATACTGGCATGCAGAATAATGTTTGTTGTGATACGAGCATATTTCTAACTGAACTTGCGTATTTTATAACTGGATGAGCTTGAGTAATGTGAGCTCCCAGTGTAGAAATAATCGACTGCTTGACTGAAGCATTCGTAGGCTAAAAAAGCAAGGTAATGGTTACTGTGGCCTTCTTGTTCACTTTCAGTTTAAGCTTCTTATTTATTGCATTATATACAAGCCTGACTGGGAGTTTCCTCTTCACTTGAGACGTATTAGTTCCTGAAGTACCAGTCCACCCGAACAGGCCCCTGAAGCATGTTTGCCATTGTGTGGCAGTGGATGTGGAGCATATAAAGTGCATACTAGAGTATATATATGGCAAAGTGTAGCACCATCATATTCCCACTCACCCAATAACATGCTCATGTGGATTCATATACTGTAAACACAGTATTTCCCACTAGCATCACACTGTGCCCGAGTGTTGGCGCCTGTGGCTTGTAGGAGATAATACATGTGGAAAATCACAAGATGGGAAGCTTCTCCATATGTGGTGAGAAAATAAATGGCAAAAGGTCAGAGAAATAAAATGCATCTGTGCAAATGAGAAGCGTGTGGAAACAAATTCAAAAGCAGCTTTTATTCAGTGTACAGACATTGTGAACCCTCCCCTTATCTTAGCAATCATTCTCGGTACTGTATCTAACATGAACCTTTGTGAGAACTGCACACAATTTAAGTTAATACCACACAATGTGAATAACAAAAGATTTTAATTTGCTCTGCAGGGTATACAGTATGAATACATGTGAGGTGGTATATTCTATTGGTAAAGCAGCCAATATGATTGCTTCTTTGATGCTTAGATCATAATAGAGCAATAAGGAAACTACGTTGCTCAAAAGAAGGCAATACTAGGGTAAGTGGCTCTATGATATACAGTGTCCTACACGTGTGTGTGTCTAGATATCGGATCCGAGGGCTACATTATGAACATTAGAATAATGACCGATCTGAGCATTCTATTTTTAGTTTTTGTCTGTGGTTTTGTCAGTTTTTAGTCATTTTTTGTGTTTTTGTCATTTTCTACATTTTTGTTGTAAATTTGTGTGTTTTAGGGGTCACTTTCTGTATTTTTGTTGTTGTTTTCTGTATTTTTCTGCCTTTTTATGCAATTTTGTTGACAGTTTGTGTGTCTTTGGACCTATTCTGTAATGTACTGTTGTATTTTGTAGTCATTTACTTTGTTTGAGTGGTTGTTGTGTCTGTCTTTATTGTCATTTTGAGTACTTTGTGCATTTTGCTGTCGGTTTGTGTGTTTTGGGAGTTATTTTGTAGAATAAGAATAATGTTAACTCCAAAGTGTGAAGGTTGTTTCTGGAAGAAAAAAACCCCTCAAAAAATATTGTTTTTGTGTCAAGAATTATTATACACAACTGGCCTAAAGTAACACGCTGGCTGCATTAACATGTGACGGAACTGAGTAACTGTCCCTTTTACACGCATCACTGCCAGAACACAATGATTTCACTGTTACATACACCAACCAAATATTTAGTAAAACCTCTTTTGTTAATGTGTTTGTGTCTTTCATGTGAACTCTAAACATAAAGATTTGTATTTTCTCTTGGTCCAGACGTCAGTCAAGCTTTAAATGTCAGTGGGCTGTAGTGGAGGAGTTAACAGCACTAATGGAGAAAACCTTAAGATAAACTTTGTTGCCTCTGGCTTTCCAGTTTAATGTGGCTTTTATAATATCCCAACCATTTTTGAGCCCATCTTTGTACTTTTTAGCAAATCACTTTTGAAATAAGGAAGGAAACGATAAAGCTGATTCTTGCTTTCAATTTTCAAATTTCCAAATGCAACTCTTTATAAATGTACCATCAGTAATGATGAATCACTTTGTCCTCTTTTGTCCTGCAGGAAAATTGTTATTAAGATTGGGAAAAAGAAAAAGCGAAAGCAGGAGTCTTCAGCTGAGGAGTCTGATGATGACCCTTCTCCACGACACTCCTTCAAGAATGACGACTCTGTAAGTCTTGGTTCTTACGCACTGTATTATTATCACCGCCGTTTATTCGTTAGCCTGTTTGCAGGATTACATCAAACGTACTCAATGGAGTTTGACAATTTTAACCAAAGATATACCTTGCATCATCAAAGATTGTATTATATTTTTGTGGGGATCAGGACTAATATACTAATTCTGGATTACCTTCAAAAATCTAAAGAGCCCTATCTCTCATTCTTGGCAAAAATTGATATCTCGGTTCATAATTGACCAACCTTTATGAAATTCAACTCAATTATGTCAGGTTTGTTCCTCAATTAAACCCCATAATTTAATCTGGATTGCGTATTTCATTGCAATTTTTTGAGAAACTGGGAGTGACCATACATTTAGACCTTCTGTATGGTTATTAATGGGGATAGACATTTCTTACAAGCCTTTAAGGTATGAATGATATGGTATCATGATCAAGATCAATGATCCAGATAATGGCCAATATCTGACAAAGAGAAGATTTGGGGCCTGGTTTTGAAAGTGTTTCTTTCAAACAAAGCAAAGCTTTGCTCTTCTATGCGTGTGTTACCTACAGTCACGGCTGCACGATTAATCGATATAAAATCTGTTTTTTGGGGCCTTCATGCATATGCTTGAGTGGGTGTAAACATACATGCAGAAGCAGTGTGTATGTTTATCACAGCAGTCCAATGTATGTCCAATCACTGCGTCACATTGGGTCACAAACACGTCAGATCATCCCATAAAGGTGATACAAGGTGGTATAATGGCTACTAAAAATGGAACTGATTGTGAGTGCTCTTTGGTTTATCTACTGTAAATACTGAGCGTAAAGATATTAACTGTGATAATAACTGTAATATCAACCTGCCACAATGTTTGTTTTACCTCTGAGGTAGTTTGAGAGGGAGGAGTTCACATTCTTATAGAGTAGGAGGAGTTTCCACCTTATGACGTGAAAATAAAACAATCTTATTTGACTTTTTACTACTGTAATGTGTGTGTACTTAATCCTTATATCATTTTTTGTTCTCTTTTTTCTTTATTTTGTTTAACGTTTATTATTTTTATTTCTAAATTTCTTGAGCGGCTAAAACGCAAGTAATTTCTCCCTTGGATAAATGAAGAACTTGTGATTGGGGCAAAAATCCAACTCGCCTGTTTGGAGCTGCCTTTTTACAAAATGTGGAATCTACTGTATATACTGATATTAACAGTGATATTAACTGTAATGTCAACCTGCCTTCACTATGTTTGTTTTACCTGTGCGGTAGTTTGAGAGGGAGGAGTTCACATTCTTATAGGGTAGGAGGAGCCACGATTGTCAGGAGGAGGAATTTCCTTTTTACAAAATGTGGAATAACAAGGAAGAGAGGAAACAAAACTTTTTCTACTCTGTCCCTCTGAATGAGGCTAAAGGAATGTATATCACTGTAAAAAAAAACCATTATGAAGTGAATTTTTCATAATAATGCCCCTTTAAAAGAAAATTATTGCATTAATTAAATCCAGTGTCTTTTTTTTTAAAGGGGAAACAAATTTGGAATCTGAATCAAAAATCAAGCTTCCAAAGTAAAAAAATCAGGATTCATTTTTGAGCTAAATGCGTGCAACCTTTCCTACAGTATATGCATCTTTATTGTGGCATTGACAATGGATGAAGTGACATTGTGGGACTAATGCCAGTCCACTACTGATGTAGAAGATGGTTTCACAATTATATTTTCAGCTTTGAAGGATTGACGGTGTACTTTATGTCATGTGTCTCTGTGAAAAAATCACTCCTATCTGTGCTGATGATGAATATAACAGACTGCAGTAGGATAATTTATGACTTTACACATTAACACACTCTTGATACACACACTGATGACAGGATAAATTGTGTTCATTGTGATAACAAATTATGAATTTCAAAGCAAATGTTACCACAGCAGCAGAGAAATTGAAATATCACCACTTTTCTCAGCTCCAGTGTAATTACACCCACATTTGGTTTTCCACAAGGCCATAATAAGGCTCACTTAAAATAGAGATTATTTATTGGAGGAATGAAAAGACATGCAATGGCTCTCCATTACACACTAATGAAATTATTCAAGATGTTCCATAGTAATGGACAAGTACTCACAGATCACCATTCTAGCAATTTAATGACAGCAGCTACAAATCGAGATGTTATTTATTTGTTTTTCCCTGGCCAAAACATATGTATTCCTACATTAGCAGAGAAGAGGGAAATTGTTAAATAGAAATCACATTTTATTCAAAATCAATCTTTCAGCAATTCATTTGAGAAAATTAGCATTTTTATTAAATGTTGAATATCAGATCCTTTGAAGAAGTCCATTTTTTAATTGTATTTCAAATTAGGTGGAGCTCATGAAATTAAAAATATAGATTCACTCAGGAGAAAATGTTGATACTGGCAACAAGTTTAGTAACTTTCCCATCTATGGTTTTATTTTCTGGGGATATAATCTTTCAATAGACTGAGATAGTGTTATATTTCTTACCTCTGTATTTTCCTGTCCATTCATTAAAATAAATAAACCATCTTGATCATGTCTGACTCGTTAACCTGTTTAGATTTTGGAAAACTACGACTACCAGTTTTAAACCTTTGAGCAGCAAATATTACAGATGTATATTTTATCTATATGTGTAGAAAGGACAAAAAAGTAATGCAGAAAATGGCATGATACCTAAATACTTTACTTAAAGAGTAATTAAACCCCTGCTTTCTCCTGACCTGCCACTAGGAGGGAAATTAAAAAATTGCCTTCATTGTGGGTGGGGCTCCTGGAGCAATTAAGACACGCCCAGTCTATACTATAAAATCTCCAATGAACAATCCATGCGATGCTAACTAGCTACTCATTACTCAATATACCTCTCTATTCACCCTTCTTTCAATCCAACCTACTCACCACAGATTGTAGAGCTCACAGGTGCTAGTTTTTATAAAAGGGGCGGGACTAACAGTGCTTGTTTGTGACGCAAGATGGTCCCAAAATGTCACATGATCTTGTTCTCAGCCAATAGATGGGTTTCTGATGACGTCACGAACCACCCACAATTCCGTAGTCCGCCATCTTGTGTGTCACTTTTCATTGTTTACATCCTGACACGGTCCATTTTTGTCCCCTGAAGCTTTCAAAATGATGACAAAACCAGATAAAAAGACCCAAAATGAACAAACAATATAATCTACAGAGATAGTTTGAATGCAACTTGCAAAGCGAGGTATTTACAGAAGTTGAGTGAAATTGACATCAAAGACCAGGAAAGGTGAATGGGTGCCCGACGTAGATACGTTGCCTGCCGATTTGTATCCAGACATTGTAAACTATCTGGTGACAGTGTAAGTGCCTACACATTGGATGAAGTGAAAGCATACAAGTCTTTAGAAGCGTATAGCGATGGGCGCGTGTGGACCTTTGACAAGCAAACAGGATCATTTTTGCTGGAATATTGTTTTTTACCTGGTCAATATGAGGCTTCAAAGGTAAGATGATGTATTACTGTACTTTTCGATCGATCTGACAGAAGCATTGATAACTTTGGCTGTGGTTGTTGGATCATTAAATGGTTTATATGGCTTCAGTTGCAAGAATCGTAGCTTTCCAATGACGTGCAGCCTGAATGACAACGTAAACATACGAGTTGTGTATTCATATGAAAACATCATAACATCTCTGCCGGCGGGAAGAAAGAAATGCATGTATAATATACTGTATACTCTTATCTGCGATGAAATGAACAGACTCTATAGTGTCACTTTTCTGGGTCAGGTCGGAAAGCTTTCTTGTTGATGATGGCTAGCCATTTGTTCATTCTGTTTGTTCTCCTTGACTAGTTATTATTTGAATAAAATCGGTGACTTGGGTTACCAGTAAAGGTTACAGTGACACACAAGATGGCGACTCGCCTAGGGGATAATGGGTAATTCAAAAATCTATTGTAATTGCCAGGTTTCAACCCATAGAGGGCAGTGACTCTGGCATTTTACAACAAAATACGCCAAATTGAAATACTCTGACTAAAATGTTGAGAGTTGGACCAGGAACAATCAACAGCACTACTTCATACCCAAATACATTTGTATTAAGCAGCTACTCTTTAAATACCATATTTTGTTTAGTCTCACTCTTGTCTTTTGGGCTGTATTCTGGCCTTCAGAGTTTAAGTCTAATGCTTCCTGTTTTCAAGCTGCCATATTCAGTCAAATATTAGCAAAACTAAACACAATTCATTGCTTTTTCAAATCATAGTTTTTTGATTGGTCTGAGTTGATTAGATGAGTGGGGGAAAGAAGCCCCTTTGTCACCACCTTTGCTCTCCTCCACCTCTGCCTTCCCCCTTTGCGTCCTGTCTGTACTCTATCCTGTGCTGTGATTACACCTGTTCATGATGCCCCTGGCACTAATTAACACAGTCCATTGATGATTCATTTATGATGATGTAGTGGCAGAAGGGAAGATAGCGTGACTGACAGCTACACCAGAGGCATTGGCTCCTCGGTGCATTTGCCCTCTGGTCGTGACATGTAACACAATAAACTTCAGCCAGCTTTTGGCGAGCTGTAGTTTCTGGACACAAGGTTTTATCCCTGTGGGAATATTGTACTGCACACCTCATTTATTTTGGCTCAATGGCATTTATTCCTAATTAACTACGTATTATCATTAGAACAGGCTAATAAATCTTTGCAGGATACAACAGCCCACACTTAAGATAATTATGAATGCCTATCAGGCTGAGTTATGGGGTTCTCCCGTTCTGGTCTCCCATGTTATTTGTGACTGTTTTTCCATGTTTTCTTTAGACAGGATGAACTGGCATATTTGTACAGCACTTTGTGGTTTTTACCTGTGAAAAACGCTCTATAAATAAAGTTTATTTACTTATTCTTATATTTGTTTTCCCATTTTCCCAGTTTTTTTTACTTGGTATTAGGTTCATGTAAGTGCACAAAGTTTTCATGTTTTTATTTCTTAATACAAACTTAAGTTAACTCAACACCACTACAAAGAATCATTTAAAGTCCCAATGTCACAATTTTTTTACATCCTACGTTTTTTTGCTATCATTATTCTACAAATTAAATCATGCATTTATCCAATATTGACCAACAGTATACAGTTAAATACAAGGAGAACTTTTTCTTTCTAATTTCTTATACAGTATTAGGTAACCAATCACGAGAACAATTCCACAAAAAAATATTCGAAATGAAAAAAGATTTGCAAACAAAAATAATGGATTTGTTATTAAAAAAAGATTTGCAAACAAAACTATCATTACAATTTTTTCTTAAATGCGGGTTTTGTTTACAAACCAAAAAATAGTTCTCATGAAGCTTTATGTTTCCTAAACTTTTGTTTGCCTTTCCTGAAGATTTGATTGCATTTCCTGAAGATTTGATTGCATTTCAACTTCAAACTTGTGGGCGAGATCTTTGGATGATGTTAGAAGTCTTTTTATAGACCCCTTAATGGCTGGAGGCAAAAACAGGAAACGCCGCTGGCTAAAGACTGTGGAGGCGAGTAATGTTACATCTTTAGAATGTCGTCTTGTTGTGTGTTTGGGTGCCAGAATAGGAGGAATAACATTAGTGGACGTAAATTCAAGATTTATAGGATTCCAGCGGACACTCATGCTCAGAAAAAATGAAGACAATTGTGGTTTGCCTACAGGCTAAGCCCCGCCCAACGAAATACGTCACAATGTTTACAAACAATCAAAGGGTCTATTGGACAAGTGAGTTCCAGCTTTTACCAATGTGCCAATGTGCTGGTACATTGGTACCAGTACCAATGTAGGATGAAAAGGTGACATCTTGGGTGTGTTGAGCAGTCTGATGGAAAAACACTGAAGACAGTGACTGGGCAGTCGCTTCACATCAGCTGCTCAATAAGAAGTCGCCAGTAACTGCAGGAAAAGTCACTTGATTTGTCACTAGTTGCTTTTAGAAAAAATCACTGGAGGGTCTGCTAAATATAATAACAATAGACGAAAGATTTCAGTGCCTCTGCATCATCACTCGATAATGGTCGTTCTCCAAGTGCTGGCTGAAAGAGCTTCCATTAAGATGCATGTTTAAAAAAAAATAAATACTTACATGAAAAATTGTGACATTTAAGTATTTGTCTAAAATACTATGTTGTTGAGGGCACCTTATCCATCAATGTAACTGTTAAACAACAATTAGTTCATTTCTTTTTGCGATAAATTGTTATTTTTTCCCAATTAATTAAACTCTTACACGTAGCTGCACAAGGAAGATAATTCAACCATGACAAATGTATTAGGGCTTGAAAATAAATGGCATCATAGTGCCATTTCAATTGTGGTTAAATACTTTGCTGGGTGACCAACAAGTATAATGATGTGACATGGTTTCTTTTGTTGAAAAATAGTTTTAGAACACTAGTTAACAGGCATAAAAATGATCCTCAGGCAGATAATTGTTCCAGCTAAATCACAAAAGTACTGATCATTGTTTCTCTTCTTTTTCTCCCTTTTATTTCTAGAAGAGGCGTTCAAATCGCCAGGTGAAGAGAAAGAAATATGCTGAGGAGCTGGAGGCCAGGTTGTCTGATGAGGACGTTAAGGTTATAGTTAAAGCAAAGAAGTCCAAGGAATCTGCCCTTCAACTGTTTGTAGTAAGTAACGCTATCTAAAATTCACAAGTGTCAGGGTTGGGGTCAACTACATTTTTCAATTACAATGATGTCTTTAATTATCCAAGTTCAATTACAGTTCAATTATGATTACAGTAGCTGGCATTTTTTACAATTACAAATAAATTAGAATGATAATCAATTACAGTTACATACAGTTGTACTAACTTTTATACATATAGCGTTGTGATGATTGTATGTGCTTTTGTATGTGTGTTTTTTTTTTTTCATTTTAGCATCTTTACATTTTATTGCATTGATTATAATATCTTATGTAAAAGTCTAACTAGGGGCAACAACTGAAATTTAGCAATAGCTATGAACTCTTTGTACTAAACATCAGTTACATCCACAGTATTGTTACTATGTAAAAATGTATCGTCCCTATTATAAAAAAAAGATTATATCCCATATCTTTTTTTTTTACATTCATTTATTTTATTTATTTATTTATATATATATTTTTTTATTTTATTTTCATTATATCCCACGAACCCTTCTAAGCCTTACCACCTGAATGAGTGTGAAGATTCTCTCACAGGTACAGGGAAAACATTGATACGTCATATTTTAATAACAAGTAACTACATATGTGTAAGCCATAGAGGTGTTTTGTTTTCAATCAAATCATAATTGACAATTTTTTATAGAATTTCTATGGGAATTACAATTACAAAGTCAATTATCTGAACTCAATTACAATTCAAATACATTAAAAAATTCAATTAGAATTATGATTATAATTATGCCATAATTGTAATTAATTATCAGTTACGTGATTACAATTATATTTGAGCCCAACCCTGCCACGTGTGCTTTCATACACACATGCAATTAGGCACTGGCTGGATATAACTGTTGATTTACAAGGAAAAACAGTTGAACCTGAATATTGTTTACAAGACCTTATTGGAAGACTGAAAAACACACAAATGGTTGAAGAATAACAAGGCTACATTCTTGGTGAAGAGAACAGCCTGTTCTTTCTTACCAACACATTGAGACAGGGGAACCAGGACCCCTGCTGTGTGCACAGAGAGAGAGGAGACATATTCAGTGTCTATCTCATTTCAGTACAAGACTACCTTGGATGGGATAATGTGAGGCCAGATCTACCACAAACAAATACAAATACTTCCAATACTCCTAGAACCGATCAAAGGTCATGCTTTTTGTAGTGCTATTGCATCATTTGACTAATTTTGGATTTCTTCAATCCACATTCTGTAAAAGAAATTTGATGCTTCGTAGACAAGATTTAATGCATAATTTCAATGTTTAATGTCTCATGTCTTGCAGGAGAATCCCAGTGAGGAGGATGCAGCAGTAGTCGACAAAATCATGTCCTCTCGTATTGTGAAAAAGGAGGTGATTATTTACTTCTTTAGTTTCATTGTGTATTTCCATGCAAGTAGAGGATTTCTATGAGCTACCACATTAGAATGGTTAATGTTGTTCATACTTGTGGTTTGGGTTGTACTTTTTTTTCAGGTTTCTCCTGGAGTACTGGTTGAGGTGGAGGAGTTTTATGTGAAATACAAAAACTAGTAAGTGGAAAAAAAAAAGCATTACAACTTTTCATATCTTCAAGATTATGTATAGTGTAGGGATGGGATGACTTCTAAAGTTCACAGGACAGGACAATATATATGCTACTATGCTCACAATTACAATATGGAATTATGTTTTTGGAAAAGGAAAAAAGTTTTTAGAAAAAATGCAGTTTGAAGAATAACCATGATTTTATCAGACTAACTCTGGACATACTTTGATATACTCTGGTGAATGTGAAATAAACAATAAAAGAGCAATTTTTCCTATTAAAACTGTAAAACGTGTTTGCATTTCTACCAGCATTTTCTAGCTTAATATCTTGTCCCGAGGTATTTTGACCCATCCATAGTACATTGCAGTGTTTCTCAAATGGGAGAGAGAGAGAGAGAGAGAAAAACTAACAAACTAACAAATAAAGTGTCAGTCTTGGTACCACAGCAGGCCTGAGATGACAGGAAATGGTAGATATACTAAATAAATTTATTCAGGAGCCTCTAAATCAGTGTTTTTCAATCTTGGGGTCGGGACCCTATGTGGAGTCGCCTGAAATTTTTGAAAAATTAAAAAATTTGTAATTATTATTCTTTTTAAAAAAATAATTAAAACAACACACAATCTTAATTAACTTTATTTCTATACTTTGAAAATACTTATACAAAAACTGATTCTAGAAAAAAAAAACGTCACCAGAAATTATTGATATTAAAATGGGGTCACGATCCAAAAAAGGTTGGGAACCACTGCTTTAAATACTGTTTCAGTCAGGACCGCATTAGTAAAAAATAAATGATTTATTTACCATAATAATACATTGGGATTTATATAGCAACTTCACATTTACATTGATATGCATGCAATAGTATATTTGCAAAGGGGGTACTTGGATTCAGAGAGATAGTTTTAGAACCACTGGTTTATTGTATAATTCAGAATGTATATTTTGTCCAATTATTAGCTAAGGAACATCAGTAGAAGCTTTGAGCTAAGTGCTGAAAATGATGGAAGCCTGGCTGTTTTTTGAAACAAATTCTTAAAGATGAGATCAATTATGCTCTACTAGATCTGCAATCTGTTTTCACAACTGTTGGCCCCAGATGTTGCCTGTAGGAGTTTTTCAGTCTGGTTGTGTTTCTGTGGTCCTCAGTTCCTACCTACACTGTGAGTGGGCCACGGAGCAGATGCTGGTGAAGGACAAGAGGATTCAGCAGAAGATCAAACGCTTCAAAATGAAACAAGCACAGAGAGCGCTCTTCTTTGCAGATGTAAGTATCTCACTGTGTGGCTCTTGTTGCCTGTGCAAATAATTATCTTAGTGAATTAAAGCTGCTGTATGGTGCGCGTGCGTGTGTGTGTTTTGGGGCAAATGCTACGTGTGGCTGTGTGTTATTTTACGTGTGGTTTGTGTCCAGAGTAGTGTTATTTATCTCCATTTCCAGATGATGAGTGGGCTCTTCAGGTTGATTCTCCTCTTTTTGATTTTCTTTCTTTCCTCTCGCTCTTTCTTTTAATCTCATAGATGGAAGAGGAACATTTTAACCCTGACTATGTTGAGGTCGACAGAGTGCTGGAAGTGTCATATTGCGATGACAAAGACACAGGAGAGGTAAAGAAAACCCTCTTTTTTTGCTATTCACCACTGTGAATGGATGTGAATGGCCATGTGTGTCCTTGAATGTGGATTTTAGTACTTTTGTCCCTCAGTATTTTATTTTCTTACGCATTTGTACCTCTCACAGATATTTTCCACTCCATTGATGTCTGTGTACGGTGGAATTATCCAAGGCCATCTCAATTGACATTCAGTCTTCTTTGTTCTTGATGATAACAGCAAAGGATGGCCTCGTCTTCAGCACTTACACCATTAACACTTCTCTCTCTCCTCTTGCAGGAAGTGGTGTACTATCTGGTGAAGTGGTGCTCTCTTCCATATGAGGACAGCACCTGGGAGCTAAAGGATGATGTGGATCAGAGCAAGATTGAGGAGTTTGAGCAGCTGCATGCAATCAAGGCAGACTCACGCAGGGTGGTGAGCTAACCTTTCATTTCTATACATGTATATAATAATAAGTGCTAATAAGATGGCTTCTTAATACTTTTTATTTGTATATAGCGGGGTACACACATAAAGACAATCGTGCTGTTTTCGTTCCAATTTTCCCCATTCCTGATGGCAGATTATTTTATGTTTCATAAGATTATTCTTAGTGCTGTCAAGAGATTAAAAACAAATCAAAAGTGTGATTAATTAGTTATGCTCTATAATTAATTAATGTAATTCATCTTTTTTTATCTCAACTAAAAATTGATAAGAAACACCTTCAACTTGAGGTATTTTCATTTAAATGACATTATTGTGGCAGATCAAAACATTGATATTTAACCAAGTGTCTTTATAAAGTCATGTATTGTTTTTAACAAACTTGAAGAGTACACTGCTGTGTACTTTTGTCAATCTCCAAATAATAGAAAATGCAAATGAAATAAAATGTCAGATGTAGTGCTATAAGTTAGCACATCATAAACAATAAGAACACTTTTCTGACACTGAAGTTGTTGCTTTCTCTCTCCTTCAGATAATAATATTTATACATTGAGTTTGTTCATTTGCCAGTCACGGCGTGCTCGCAGCATGTTGCAGCAAGCATGGTCCATGCTAGCTGTCCATGCTAGCTGCTACATGTTTAGCATTGAGGTGGTAGCAGAGGCTACAAAAGCTCTGGTGGGCAAAGCCATTCTTGCTAAATTTGCACAACTAGGCTTTTGTTTTCCATTCGGTGTTTTTAAAAACCAAAATTAATGCCAAAAAAGCTGAGAAGCTCCACAGTCTCCCGTCTTGTTATTGTAGTCTGTGTATCAGTATTATTGATATACCTGGAATTCTTGAAATGAGAAAGCTTTCGCGCTGTTTGGAATGCTAAAATAAAGCTTTTTTTTTTTTTTTTTTAGCGCGTTAATTATTTCTGTAATTAATTAATCAACTGCTATTAAATTGTTAAAGTGGCAGCCCTGTGTTAAGAGTAAATTTGTCCTGACAATTGACTCTGAGATGATGCAAGGTCACAAATCGCATTCATTTAACTTGTTCAAATTTTACGGCCAAAACTCCTCTTGTGTATGGGGAAAATTGACATGTCCCGACTCATGACCTCGTGATTTGTGACACGGAATGGAATGTAGTCAGTCAAGAAGCGAGCTGACTGAGAAACACTTAATACTGCGTTCAAGGCAACTAGGAACTCGGCCTTTCCCAGTTCAAAATTGTGCAGCAGCATGTGAAATTATGTCAATAATGGCTGGCCACTTTAATATTAGATTATTTTCCTGACTTTACAGAGTAGGAGCTCTGACTTCATGTATCTTTCCAAGCAACATTTTCAAGTAGGAAGCATTAAATCACAATCGTGTTTGCTCACTTGAGATTTCTGGCTCAGATGAAGATCGATGGTTGGGCAGAGTTGTCGTGTGTGTGGCATGCTGTGTTGAGATTATTGGAGCACACACACACACACAATATGATCAAAACAGTTGTGCTGCTATGCCTGATTTTTTATCTTCATGTGTGGACTCTGTAACAGATAAAACAACATTTTGAAAAATCTTATGTGTGTACTCTGCTTATAATAGTTCTCTATATAAGTCTCGATTAAGAGACAAATTCTTCCTTTCTTTTGTAATGTGGCCCTCAGGAGCGGCCTCCAGCCAATCTGTGGAAGAAGAGGGAGCAGTCAAGGCAATACAGGAACAGCAACAGTCTCAGGGATTACCAGCTCGAGGGAGTCAACTGGCTCCTCTTCAACTGGTACAACAGGTCAGTGTTCTGTGCTTGTCAATGTATTTCTGTACAAATACACTATGATTAGTCTGAAGAAAATTGCCAAATCAAAATTAGTGCTATGGTCATTTTGTTGCTAATTAAATTGGCTTTTTAAAAGTATTAATTGTGTGAGGTAAAGTATAGATAAAAAGATAACAAGATTTAAGAGTGACATATTCAACAATTTTTTTTTTATCGACATTTAGTATTCAAAGAGGAATCTCCCGACTGTATTGGGAACTCAAGATAATGAATAATGCATGACTTTTCCTGTTTTATATTCTGTAAGAGGAACACAGAGGGCTTTGACTGTAGCCACAGTATATAGTTTGGCCAATGAGGGCAGTTGAATTTCCTATAAAAGGTGCAAACTGCTGCAGCACCTGTTTTTTGTTCCTTTACCCACGATCACAAAAAGAAAGTGGAATCCACGGCATGTGGTTTATAAAGTGTCAGTGTGTCTG
This sequence comes from Gouania willdenowi, assembly GCF_900634775.1. Lineage (NCBI taxonomy): Eukaryota > Metazoa > Chordata > Actinopteri > Blenniiformes > Gobiesocidae > Gouania > Gouania willdenowi. Next base: position 15,196,383 of record NC_041046.1, on the reverse strand, counting down.
CATTAACCCTGGGAATTGTGCTCTGTGTGAGCACGCTGGAGGTTGTGTGTGTGTGTGTGTGTGTGTGTGTGTGTGTGTGTGTGTGTGTGTGTGTGTGTGCGTGTGCGTGTGCGTGTGCGTGTGCGTGTGCGTGTGTGTGTCTGTGTGTGTGTGTGTGTGTGTGTGTGTGTGCGCCAACGCTCAGAGATTCATCAAAAGTAGAGAGAGCTGCTGTAGAGGCCAGTGGGAATATGTGCACATTGTAATTAGCATCAAGACATAATACCCCCACCCACTGGACAGCTGAATAAATGGTTTGATGATGTGAACCATGCAGCAGAGGCATTCACATTTGCCATTATGTTGTTTTTCATATCTTAGGTCTGTTATTACTGCTGATGATGTTCTTTTCTTTTCTCCTGTTTACTGTTTATTTATTTTACTTTTGTATCATGGGATTTTTAGATTTTACTTGCTTTACACCACTATTTTTATCCCTGCTTCCAATGGATTATTTTCTTTTGTATTTGTAGAAGTACTATTACTCATTATTACTGTTATTATAATTATTATTATTTTGTACTATAAAAACAAACACAACAAAAATGTACTTCCTCCTTCTCCCCCTTTTTCCCATTGCATCCTGTTTCCTATCAACGCTAACACGTGGCTCTCTCTACGCACTAGACGGAACTGCATCCTTGCAGACGAGATGGGCCTGGGAAAGACTATCCAGTCCATCACATTTCTGGAGGAGATCCAACGGGTGGGCATCAAGGGCCCCTTCCTCATCATCGCCCCCCTTTCCACAATTGCTAACTGGGAGCGTGAGTTCCATACTTGGACTTACCTCAACGTCATCGTCTACCATGGAAGCCTCGTCAGCAGGCAGATGCTGCAGCAGTACGAGATGTATTTCAAAGATGCACAGGTGGTTATTAATAAGATGTTTCTAAGTCTGCCTGAGTGGTCGATTTGTTTGAGCAGTTCCTGTTTAGAATATTTCTCTCAATGAATTCTCGATAAATTTTGCAGAAAAAGGTGTTTCCATAGAGCTTTTGCGACAAATTTTAATATCAAAACATCTGAAATTCCGCCTCATTAAAGCGTAAAAACTTTTGCGCATTTCCAAGGGTAATGGAAACGCATCTAGAGATCTGCAACCATTTAATGTACTTTATTTGCTTTTTTTTTGGTTTTGGGTGATAAAGAGAAAAAATACAGAGTCCTTGGTAGGTTAAACAGAGGGCTTTATTGCCTTAAACACAGAAAATCAACTTCTGCTTCCAAAAAAAATAACAAAAGTATAGCATTAAAAAAAATGAACTGCTGTTCCTTTTTTTCACCCACTCTCTTTGTTGACTAATGCTATTTTCTCCATTATTTTAAAACTTATGTTTGTAGTAGCAGTTACAGCAGTGCCTTCAGGAATTATGTGGTAATTGTGTTTGTAATGTACTTATTTTTCTATCAGGCATTCAAAAAATAATAAGCAAACAGATTTTCTGCGTGCATGTTAAACATAATGACTTTTTCAGAACCAAACTTTTGAAATATGAAAACAAGTGTGTCCATCTGCAGCACTCACCTCTTTGTGATGTAATCAAAGGCACGGAAGTTGGAATTCAGACTATAAATACGCTCTGAGGCAGTTAGTGAGCTTTGGAAGGCCATGTGGTGTCTCATTGCAGGTGGTTAGGACCTCTTATTGTTCAGCCCAACCGTAGGAAGAATTAAGTGGAGCGAGCACAGAGGAGAACGGAGACGCCAGCAGACTGTCTCCTAGGCAGCTTGTGATGTCATAGAAGCTCCCAAGGGGAGCGCTCGCTGTCAGCACCGTTCAGGCACATCATAGAGAGAGAGAGTGGAGTAGCTCCTCCACAGCTGCATGGTAGCTGACTGGCTGTGGGAGGGTGCTACTGCTGTTGGATGACTAAGTATCCCTCAGAGTTTGTTGTCAAGGCAATAGATACAAATGAATAGGCAGGGTAAAGCAAAGCCTCTCTAGACATACAAACAAATGAACAAACAGCTTTAAGTGTGTTCTCAGAGATACACAAAAGAGAGGTCACCTATTATTGCACTCAAGTAGCTATTGTTTTATTCAAACAAGCTAAAATGTCATACATACAGCACCGGTGACTGCTTTTTACTAAGTTGTTGCTGTAAATGTGAATCTCTCCTCCTTTGTGTCGTCAGGGTCGTGTAATACGAGGGGCGTACAGGTTCCAGGCTGTCATCACCACCTTTGAGATGATCCTGGCGGGCTGCCCTGAACTCAACGCCATCGAGTGGCGCTGCGTTATCATTGACGAGGCCCATCGTCTAAAAAACAAGAATTGCAAGCTGCTGGAAGGCTTCAAACTCATGAACCTGGTACTGTATCATTCCTTAATAATTAAAATGTTTTAAGAACTACTTATATTCAACATGTTTCCCTTGTCCTCTTTAAGGAGCACAAGGTCCTGCTCACGGGGACGCCCCTGCAGAACACAGTAGAAGAGCTCTTCAGCTTGCTTCATTTTCTGGAGCCAGCAAGATTTCCCTCTGAGAACACCTTCATGCAGGAGTTTGGAGACCTTAAGACTGAAGAGCAGGTGCGCTTTTTCACAGTTTTTGTAATTGTTTTATAGTTGGAATTATCATAATTTGTTTCTCGACAAATAGCTATATAGCTCTAGCTATCACACATAAAGATCAAGAGATCCATTGTTTATTCTGTATTTTATGCTGCATTCGATTGCAATCGAATAAATCCGACAGAACGAATCGGAAAAGTGCAATTAAATGGCCCTTGATCTCGGAAACCCGACTCAGGAACTCGGGCAGGATCCAGGCACCCTGAGTCGGTCAGAATGACGTTTTAGCAAAATGGCAGCGCCCACCATTAGACGTAAACAGTCACTTTCTACTCAACTTTTACTTTTATGTGCCATTTATTTTTGGCGTGTGTTACTAAAAGTGCCGAATAACTCTGTAGTGGTATTTCCATCCCTACTCTGTTCATTTGAACACCACTCTGTGTAAGTAATGATACCTGTATAGTTCAATGCACTCTCTACAGTCTATGGTTCTATGAAGAATGCAGGATTCACCCCGCTGGTGCATTCAAGTCTTACCTAAAGTGTAGGATGTTTCTCTCTCTCTCTCTCTCTCTCTCTCTCTCTCTCTCTCTCTCTCTCTCTCTCTCTCTCTCTCTCTCTCTTACCCAAGGAGCTAATATATTTCCCCTGTAAGCATTTTTACTCCTCGAAAAATATAAAAACAAACATCAGCTTGCTGCGGCATTTTTAATGTTAAACCTTTGAAAACACTAAAAATTCTTATAAAATCCTTAAACTTTCCTCAATTTATGACATAATATTTCCCTTAATTAAATAGAAATTTGTCACAAAATCTTGGAAATATAATGTGAAGGTCCTGTTTGGCTGATATCTCTCACCTATTGCTTGGATTTGGTCGGTTTCTTACATATTTAGTATTTTGTGTATACATAGAAGTACAAACTTGGGCACAATAATGTTGAAATTACATTTAAGACTGAGACACTCCTAGTGAATATTGAAATTTAGCAGTTTTTTTGTTCATTGTTGCTTTTTATAATCTTTGTGCTGAGAACTCAAGGACCCTGGTTTATTATGGAAAGCCATAAATAGAAACCTAATGCCTGTGTACTGACTTTACTTCTCGATCTGCGGGCCAACAGGTGCAGAAGCTTCAGGCTATCCTGAAGCCGATGATGCTGCGACGTTTGAAGGAGGACGTGGAAAAGAAGCTGGCCCCCAAAGAAGAAACCATCATTGAAGTTGAGCTCACTAACATCCAGAAGAAATACTACCGTGCCATTCTGGAGAAGAATTTTTCTTTTCTGGCTAAAGGAGCTGGCCAGCATAACATGCCCAACTTAGTGAACACCATGATGGAGCTGAGAAAGTGCTGCAACCACCCCTACCTCATCAAAGGTGGGATCATCTTCAGGAACTGATGCATGGATATTAAATATATAGGTGCAACAAAACAGTGGATAATTCAGCAATTATTTTTGCTTTCAGTTCAATTGTTTCAAAGAAAGCTTCTAACAGAAAACACTGATTAGATATTGTGTTCAATGAATATTTTAAGAAAAAATTCTGAAATGTATTTACATCATTTACCAAGATGTGTTGTGTTGTCATTTTCAAATCATTATGTGCCATTCTAAATTAGGACAATTTCCCAGTTTCCAAACTTTCTGAATTGTTGCTTTACTTTGCGATCCTTTGGATGTTGAATTCCTCAACTTTTTTTAAGGCAGAGCCCGGCCACTCTGCAGAGAAACATTCAACCGCTTGTACTGAGTGTTGTTCTTTTATTCATTACCCAGAGCTTATGGCCTTAGGTGAGGCTTGAAATATAGATAATAACTTCACCTTCTGGTTTAGGAGCTCTTTTCTCGTGTTACATCACTGCTTGTCAACCTCCTGCTCCATCCTACCCTCACTCATGAATAAGATTGCAATACACTCAAACCTCTATACTTGAGGCAGGACCTCCTTCTTACAGATGACCAACGTTTATTTCTTTTACTTATCTATTGTGTTCAGGTTTTTGTTGATAAACTAGTCTTTGTACTGGAAGTTGACAATGCTTTTCCCTTTGTTAGGGGCTGAAGAGAAAATCCTAGAGGACTTCAGGGAAGTGCACAACCCCAACGCCGCTGACTTCCACCTGCAGGCTATGGTGCAGTCTGCAGGAAAACTGGTCCTCATTGATAAACTGCTGCCAAAGATGAAGGCAGGAGGACACAAGGTGCTCATCTTCTCCCAAATGGTGCGCTGCCTGGACATTCTGGAAGACTACCTCATACAGCGAAGGTAACAGAATGCAATGATTACTAACATAGCGCTGTGCGTGTGTGTGTGTAACTGGTGTATGTATCTTTATATATTGTCACTTGTCTCGAGCTGCTGAGACACCCAATTTTTTTGCTATGGGATCAATCAAAAATAATTGTTGTTGTGTCCTTGGGCAAGGCACTTTACCCACATTGCCTCATATGAATGCCTATGAATTGTGCACGAATGTTGGTGGTGGTCAGAGGGGCTTGAGGAGCAAACTAGCAGCCACACTTTTTGTCAGTATGTCCGAGGCAGCTGCGGCTACAATGTAGCTTACCACCACCAGTATGACTGATGTGAATGAGTGTGAATCAATAATGGTTTTTTGATATGCGCTTTGAGTCTCATCTAAAAGTTCTATATAAATCCAAGCAATTGAGAGGACATTTTTTCACCAGGTTTTATTTATGTGTTTGTTTGTCTGTTAGCAGGATTATGTGAAAAGTTTTGACATTATTGATTTTGACAATATTTTAACCAAAGATAGACCTTACGCCCTGGAAGATTCCGGATCTGGAACAACATAGTGAATCTGGTTCAATTTCAATTATAGAAAAATCTCTCTCTCTCTCAATATTGGCAACATCTCAAAAATGTATAATCTCAGTTCATAATTGAATTGATATTATAAATAATCATTAATAAATTTAACTCAGTTAAGTTGGGTTGGTTGCTCAATTTTTTCTCCAAGTTTCATCTGGATCAGATTACTATTCATAATGTTTTTTTTTTTTAGAAAAAAAAAATCATTAATTTGAACCTACTGTGGTTATTAACAGAGGTGGGAATAAGTCACTGCTTCTCAAGTCCCATGTCAATGCCATTCAAGTCCAAGTCAAAGGTCCTCAACTTGAATTTACATTTCTTATTTAGTAAAAAATTTTGTCAAGTCAAGTAACTTGAGTCCACACCTCTGGTTAATAATGGAGATAGAAATATCTTACAAGCCTTTAAAGTGTGAATTATCCTGGTACCATGATCAGAATTACTGATCCAGATAATACCTTTTGGCATAGAGGATATTTGGCTTTTGGCGTAGGTTTGCGCTCTCTAAGCAATATTTTTACCTGTTCTGGTCCCCACTTAAAACTGCCCTCAGCTGTTTAAAATTGTAACTAATGATGATTTGTAATGCAATTAGAACCATAAAACTAGCATGTAAAAACAGCTGAAGATCAAGATGTCTGAGAATCAAAGAATTACGAGCTCTCATCTCTCTTTCCCTGTGTAGTCTGGCTGGGCTTAGCGTGACGCAATAGTCCCATATAAATCTCAAGTGAACACAAGCTGTGGGAGGTTCAGCCAGACAGTCATGTGGGGAGCTTTACAATGAGGGGTTAGGTTTAGAACTTAATGACTTTTTGGAATTTAGTAATTATGGATGCAAGTTTTTAGCTTCTGGTTTTTATTTTTATCTGGATAAAAACATACTACTGGATCCAATTCCTACTCCACTAGTATTTTCTACTTTACTTTTATTGCTTTCTGGATAAACATAAATATACTTTTATTGTCGTTTTGTCTGTGTTTTTCCTTTTTTCTTTATCTTTGTATTGTCTTCTCACTGAACCTCATGCTATCTGAAAGACATGAGCTTGTGTGCAGCACAGACAGGGTTCAGCAGCAGGTTACGGATGCCCTCTAGGCGCCTGCACATTAGACAAGTAGGAGATGCTGTGAGTTTACTCATGACTAGAAGTGGATTACACCAGGGAGGGCAGCGGGTCGGTCTGTAGGAGGGAATGAGAACGGACACAGAAAGAAAGCATTGCTACTGCTCGCAGGAAGTGCATAATCTTTTCAGATAGTTCGTTCTCATGTAGAAGTAAAAGAAAATGCAGAGAAACCTGAGCAATGTTTAACAAAAGATGGGGGAAATATACTAGGTATTTCCAGCAGCATGGTGTATTGCTCTAGGCAAGTCTGGGTGTGGTGTTTGCTTTCAACAAGGCTTTACATGAAAACTTGAAATATTAGGATGATTAGAGAAATTAGAAACGTCTCTATCTCTCAATATGTTGGCCCCGCAACAGACTGTCCAGAGTGTACTAAACCTTTAATCAACCAGGGAAATTATACATAGCCCTGTTGGTAAAATGTTGATATTTCTAAAAAGCATTTGGAACAAGAGCACTCAGAGAGCTCAAACCTCTGCCAAGTGCCAAATATCTTCCTTGCCAGATATTGGCAGTTATCTGGATCAGTCACACTTAAAGGCTTGTGAGAAATTCCTATCCTCATTTCTAACCATACAGTAGATCCAACTGTATGGGCACCCCCATTATTTTGAAAAATAGTGTTGAAACTCCTGGATGAAACTCTGAGGATAATTGAGGAACCAACTAGATGTATGAATATTATAATATATATATACTGTTTGATTAGGTTAAAGGCATCCGATTGCCATGGTAGCGTCAACTTCTTGTTTTAAGGCTTCTTTCAATGTCCCATTTCTCCTTTTCTAGTGCAACGTCCAAATCCGTTCATTGAAATGTTTCTGGTATTCTTAGTGATAATGTGACAACGTCCAATGAACTGGACGACACCTAAAATGTTGGATTGAAAGGATAGACTCTCTATGGGAGCAGAAATACAAAGAGCATTCCTGATTGGCTGAAATTTCCAAAATGGCCACACCCACTTATAAAAGGTGTGTTTAAGGCTAAAAGTTTATATAAATAGCTCCGTTTAGGGGCCAAATACAGATGTTTGATCTTAAGTGGGCCACAGATTTTAGGTGGTAAAACAGGTCATTTCAACACTATTGTGCCCTAGTTGGCACTGTTATGTATGAATAGTATTTAAAGTACAAGTACACGAGTGCCCGTCGGAAGTATGTATTCATATAGTGGGAGCTTAAGCAGAGTTGTCAATTATGAGCAAATGAGTATGTGTTTGAAGGTTGGATGTACAAAGAGGTGTATATACTCTGTAGTGTTATAAAGAGGTATATTTGCGGGTGAAAAGTTAAGTAGCGTGTCCAATTTCGCCGGTGTAATTCTATGGGACGTGCGCACGATAAATTGATGAATAAAGTTTGCACTAATGTTTGCTGGACTTAAGGAAATGGATAATAAATGTCATCCCCTGTCCTTATACCCTCCTTCGGCAAGGAAAAACTAAAAAAAACCCAGTGGGAAAATTAATTACACACAAACATGTCATGTACATCCAAGGTTCGCATTTGGTTATAAACGTGGTGAAAATATCAGCATTTATAATAGCGTGTTTGCGGAGTAATGTGCATGTTTTGCTGTTCGCTCTGAGCACAGCCGCTGCCATTGTCCACCAATAACTTCAGAGAACTATTTGAGTCTATTTCGAACTTCCGTTGTCGCAACTCTCTCTCGAAACGGCTGTGTGTGTGTGGCATGTACATCCAAGGTGCACATTAGGTTATAAACACGCGGTGAAAAAATTTGGCAACCGAATATATTCGGCCGAATATTGCAAAAAAAACTAACATTCGGCCTTCGGTTTGGTGAGTTTAAAGCAAGGCCGAATAGTAGCGTGTGACGCAATGACGCAATCAAACAACGTGCAGTGATTTAGAGTTGGAAAAGTGTGTGCACGTTGCTGCACAAGCAGTAGCAGCTGCTCCTCCTTTTTGCACACAAACACAGCAGAATCTCTCCTTTTCGTTTACCACTCTCCGTCACTGCGTAAAAGTTGGAAGCTGTCCAATTCCACAACCAAGTCCGTTATTAGCGCTGTGAGCCATGAATCCGTAAACATCCCCATCGTTTCCTCCCCAGTTTACAAGGTGCATAGGCTGGTGTAAAATTAGCACAGAGTGCTATCAGCTGATGTGTGTAAACAATGGGTCCATGGCTCCAAGCAGCGACTCCCAACATGATCAGCAGCAGAAAAAGTAGTGCAGTTTGGGCGTCCAGTAGTGCAGTCTGCATTTACATATATGGCAATAAAGTACAATATATATTCTATATTAAACTGCAGTGTTTGTTTTAGCTAAGATAGTTGGAGAGGGAGGAGCTCACATTCTAGGAGGCGTGTTAGGCGACGACCTACCAACGTGGGCAAAATCCAACTCACTCGTTTGGAGCTGAGTTTTTACAAAATGTGGAATAACAAGGAAGGGAGGAAACAGAACTTTTTCAATTTTTTTTTGGAGGGACTGAAATATCCACAACTGAATTATTTGGTAATTCTCTGTCATTTTTAATTTTCTCCCGTGGGCCAAATTGGATGCTCAAAGGTTTTGAGTTTGACATGTGCTCTGTAGGGAAGATTCATTATTATTAATATATTATATTTATCTAATATTATAATAATTATTAGTCAATTAAGAATTGACATGTCATTTCCCTTGAATGACTAGCTCAAACTCTTTATTTATGGTGAAAGGCACATGCTCACTATTCTGGACTAAAGTAAAGTCAATAGACTGGTGCCCAGGCAACACAGAACAGCTGTGTGAGCAGTAGCGAGAATTTGATTGTCATCTACATCATGTGTTTATGTTGCAGGTACTTATATGAGCGGATAGACGGGCGAGTTCGTGGTAACCTGCGTCAGGCTGCCATTGACCGCTTCAGTAAGCCCGACTCGGATCGCTTTGTGTTCCTCCTGTGCACAAGAGCAGGCGGTCTGGGAATCAACCTCACAGCAGCAGACACATGCATTATCTTTGATTCTGATTGGAACCCACAGAACGACCTGCAGGTAGTACCCGCACACTCACTGGGGCTTTGCTCAGTGAAAAAAGTATTCACTCCATTCACTGATGTGTAAAAAGTGAGCAGTTAGACACAAGCAGATAGGTGGAAAGTTATTGAGTCGGTTTTGGATTAGTTAAAATCTGATTAAAGGCTAAACGCTAGAAATTAAGTCCTGAGTACAAAAAATAATTTACTGGCTGTTTGAAAGTTGGCATAAATTAATTGAAAACCTTAAAATTGATGTTCTCATCTATGTTTAAGGCACTAATCATGTTTGTGTTTGTCACAGGCCCAGGCTCGCTGCCACCGGATTGGTCAGAACAAGGCAGTGAAGGTGTATCGCCTGATTACCAGGAACTCCTATGAACGTGAAATGTTCGATCGAGCCAGCCTCAAACTGGGCCTAGATAAGGCAGTGCTGCAGAGCATGAGTGGTCGAGATAACAGCCTGGGAGGAAGCACTGGGGGAGGGGTAAGTTTATGGCACACCCATTGAGGAAAATTGTCATTTCAGAAAAATATGGTTTACCTAATTTTCAAATGGAAGACCTTCACTGTTAGCAATGAATGATTTCAGGCTTCAATATTACTGTTTTTGGTTGTCTTAACAATAAGAATATAATCAAATAATGTCAAGTAATATATCATGATATAAGATTATATGACACTTAGGCAATGACACATGAAAATGTGAAGGGCAATGTTTGAAAAGCAGCTTGTTTTTCTGGAGGGTTCTTTAAATCAGTGGTACTCAAACGTTTTTTGGCTCAACTACCCCTTTTCTGAATCCAAGTACCTCCTTTGTCTGACTTCAACATTTTACTTCAAAAAAATATTTAAAAACAACTATAGAACGATGATAGTTATAACACACATTTTATAGAATCTCATTTTGTAAATAAGTGGAAAGAAACAGTATTTAGTGCAGTGGTTCCCAACCTTTTTTGGATCTTGACCTCATTTTTATATCAAGAATTTCTAGCTAGAATTAGTTTTTGATCATGTTTGAGCATTTTAGTTGAACTAAATTTATATTTCACAAAGTGAAAGTATAGAAATACGGTTGTTTAAGATTGTATGTTGTTTTAATAAAAGAAAAAAAAAAAGAAAAACACATTTAAACTCCAGGTGACCCTACATGAGGTACCGACTCCCAGGTTGAAAAACACTGATTTACTGGCTCCTGAATAGATTTTTTTTTTAAGTTTTTGTAATTTCCGGTCATACCACGTCTGAGGTGGGATGAAGACTGACACTTTATTTGTTAATTTTCCACTTTGTCTCACTCAAGTAGTGCCATCACGTAGGGGTGCACGTACCTCCATTTGACAAACACTGCTTTAAACTATACTGTAGCGGTATTAGTAGTTTTACATATTTGGTCTGATGTTCTTAGAGCAGTGGTTCCCAAACAGAGGGTACAGCAGCACAAAGATTTAACAATTCAATTAAAATAAATAGGGAAATGTTCCTAGTTTCTTTTTAGGCTTTTTTTGGGGACAAATTCGCCCCAAAATAACAGTACTCTTGCTCAATGTAATACTTTATTTTCTTGTAACTTTTTAAAACAAGATAATTTTATGCTGTAGAGGCCATTTTATCACACTTCTGACAATAGGAGACAATAATTAGCTAGATTTTTACAAAGGAGACCTTATTTACTTACTATTGAAGTAATCTCATAAAAGTTACATGGTATTTTTTTTTACAAATTCCACTCATTGTTTTAAATGTCTAGATTAAGCCTTAGGGAACCAGTGTTGTGACCCAATGAGACAGTTAGGGTTTAGGAGAGGCCGCTGTTCCACAAATGAAAAATCATATAAAATTATGGGAGGGCACTTATGATATGAAGAGGGGGTACAGATGATTTGACAATAATACAAAGGAGGTACACGGGACAATAAAGCTTGGGAAACACTGTCTTAGAGTGAACTGCTGCTTGGATATGGTCTGCCCAGTTGGATGAAGCCCTTAAACTTATGATTGTGAGCTTGTTTGATTGAACTTTTCAGGGTGTCCAGCAGCAGCTCTCCAAAAAAGAGGTTGAGGATTTGTTGCGACGTGGAGCTTATGGAGCCATCATGGATGAGGAGGACGAGGGGGCCAAATTCTGTGAGGAGGACATTGACCAGATCCTCCAAAGGAGAACAAAGACCATCACAATAGAGTCAGTGGGACGGGGATCCACTTTTGCTAAGGTAAGCAAACCAGATGAGACACTTAAAAAGTGAAATTATATAAGTTGACTGTCTAATGAAACAGATACACATCATGTTATAAACAATGAAATAGCTTGTTGGGCAAACAGTCAGTATTTATTTTTGATCAAATTGGACGTTTTGTTTGCAGGCCAGTTTTGTAGCATCTGGAAACCGCACAGACATTTCTCTGGATGACCCTAACTTCTGGGACAAATGGGCCAAAAAGGCCGACATTGACATGGACACGGTCAATGGCAGAGTAAGTGCTCTGATTTAGAAAAAAAAGATTTGGCGCTCAATGTACACAGTGCACCTTTGTTTAAACTGTATTATGACATGGAACTGTCTTTTTTATGCCACTTCACAGAACAGCTTGGTAATCGACACTCCACGAGTCAGGAAGCAGACGAGGCCGTTTAGCGCCACCAAGGACGAGTTGGCAGAGCTCTCTGAGGGTGACAGCGAGAGCGACGACACCAAACCTAAGCTCAGGCGGAACCAAGATCGCCTCAACAGCTATGGCCGCACAGAGTGCTTCAGAGTAGAGAAGAACCTCCTCGTCTATGGGTAAGATAGATTTCTTAAGCCAGTACCACTCGCAAGACAAGAATTTAAGAGGAGAGCATTTTAAAAAGCAACATAGTGAAACAGAAGCAGCAACTGCTTTTAAAATGAAAGTGTTTTTTCTGTCAAAGTATTTATTTTTATTTATCTTTATCGTTTTTGTTTGCCAGGTGGGGTCGTTGGAAAGATATTCTCAACCATGGCCGTTTTAAGAAGCAATTGACTGAGAGGGATGTGGAGTCCATTTGCAGAGCCCTACTGGCTTACTGCCTGGTTCATTACCGTGGAGACGATAAAATCAAAAGCTTCATGTGGGACCTAATCGCCCCAACAGAAGACGGGCGCACAAAAGAGCTGCAGAATCACCTGGGTGAGTTTGCACATCAAGGCTATGATAACTCGACATGTGGTGGCACATGACAAACACTTTCTGTTTCTCCTCCAGGCTTGTCTGCTCCTGTCCCACGAGGTAGAAAGGGCAAAAAGGTGAAAATCCAGTCAAGTTCTTTTGACATCCACAAAGCAGAGTGGCTGAGGAAACACAACCCAGAGCACATGCTCCAGGATGACGGCTACAAAAAACACTTGAAACACCACTGCAACAAGTAGGTGTTTCCTTTCACTGCTTTAGTTAGTTAGTTAGATGGATTGTGCAATACATGATTTATCTAAACCAGGGGTCTTGAACCTTTACTCCCAAAGGAGCTATTTTGTCTCATCTCACTTGGATTAAAGTCCTCCCTGAGCCAAAAAATACCTTCTCAATGAAGACAATACAGTGTATTAAATTCTATACAGTTAAATCTATATAGAATAATGTTTCATTTGATTTGATTTATATTGACCATGTAAATGTCATCTTATAAACAGTTTAAAATAAAATAAAATAAATTGACATCAAGAAATAACAACAAAACAGTATCTTGTATCTTCAAATTCTTACGCATCTCAGTTTACATGAACACAATGATATATAAAGAAGATTTATTTTTTAGTTAATGTATTTAATGAAAGTTAATGGTCTGTAGATGTTGCAGGAGGTGAAGTAGGAAGGTGCTGAGTCATTGCACAACATGATTTATTTTTAGGTTAACAAATTGTCATATCATGATTTTATTTGTAATTAATCATTAATAGCCTCTGTAAGAAAATAACTTTATTTCAATATTTATTTATTTTTTAAAGCTATAAGGAGCCATTGCAAGAGTCAAAGAGCCAGATGAGGCTCCAAAGCCGCAGGTTGCAGACCCCTGATCTAAACTATAATTGTTCTTATATGTTGACCGGTCTTTTCCTTCTGTTTGAGTGTCTTATTTCCATCAAAAGTTGTTCTCATTGTCAACTGTGCCCCCGAAAACACTGACAAAGTGACTTTCCAAAATATTTCTGGTGTTTTCACAAATTTGAAGTTGTGCCAACAATGGCAGATGTTGATTTTGTAGCTTTCCACAGAAACACCAGAATACGGCTTATTAAATGTCTCACGGAGTGACGTCATATGATGGAAAAAACACTATAAATAAACATCTAGCCAATGAACTCAAGTAATCACTTCTTAAAAATCTGAAATGTTACTTTGAACATCGCAGTTTAACCTTGAATAGTACATTTATTGTGATAACATGACGTTGCAACAAAACCACAAAAAAGGATGATGCTCCTTTGAACGATCCTTGCTTTTTTTTTTGCTCCGGTGCCATCTTTTCATTTTCTATGGGATTCCCAAAATGCAATGCACAAAACGTTTCTCAAATTCAACCTTTAACATTTGTTTGTTAGTAAATTTTTTCATTTGTGGAAGAAATACCTTTGATTTACAGTATTGATCTGTGAGGCCTCCACTATGTCTTTATTTGTGTTTAAAGAGGTGATAGAAATTGTTGCTGGCAGCTTTAAAAATATGGTAACAAGCAGATGCTCGTTACTCTCGTCTCACGCCAACCCAAAGTGAAAAGACATTCTGAACGTGGCTCAAATTTTAAGCGCTGCTCGACTAAGACACAGTCATTAAGAAGCACTTAAACCTCAACAGGACCTGGCAGCCCACTGATTTATTAAAAGGCATACATCATATTAAAAGAAAGTAACTTGCATGAATCTTCACAAGATCACAGTTCGACCTAATTTACAAACTAAGGAGAGCAGATGGAGGTTATCAAACTATGGGCCAGCAAGATATAAAGTGAATAAATGACTTTCGTTTTACTCTCTTCTTTTTTTTTTATTTCGTGGCTTCAGCCCATAGGAACTCTAAATGCAGAACACTGCAGCTTTCAGAAAGTTACCCATTGTTTCATTGTCAAGTCATTCTGAATCCAGGGATTGTCTGACGTGTAAAACGCTGGAAAACCAGGGCTATTCAGACAACAGAGTTTGCTGACACATGGGTTTTCACTCTTGGAATCTGGAATGTGACTGGTGGGATGTGAGTGAAGTGGGAGGTGTTTGGGAGCTTCCTTCAGAGAGTTCTGAATGCAGGAAACACAGTTGTTTCCTACACACCAATGGAAACTATACAAAGTGCTGATGGAGCCTGTTTTCTACAAAATAATTATAGTAGGTTTTAAATTAGTTTTTTATTGAAAATTAATGATTGAATCCAGTATAGTGTACCTTATCCATATGGTATTTTTTGTAGACACAGATATGTCCCAGATATGTTGGGTTTTTTCTTTTTTACTACAAATTTTATATTTTGATCGTGCTTTGAGATGACCTTTGTTGTAATTAGCGCTATATGAATAAAGTTTAAACTTTAAATTAGAACAAGAGCATACCTCCGCCAAGTGCCAAAAATCAGCTTTTCTGGATATCTGCAGTTATCTGGACCTGTGATCCTGATCATTGTATCATGATCATTCAATTCCTATCTTTATTTTAACTATACAGTAGTTTCAAGTATATGGGCACCCCCATTTTTGTAGGAAAATTTAAATGAAATGCACAATCCAAATCCGAGCTGGATAAAACTCAATCAGGTAACGAACCCGACATACTTTCATCAGTCAATTATTGGTCAGTTATAAACAAGATATGAATTTGGAATTTTGCCAGTAATTACTGCTTTTTGAAACTGATTCAGAATCAGTACATTGCTCTGGATCTGGGCCTGGGCAATATATTGAGATTCGAGATATATCGAGTTTTCGATGGAAAATTACAATATCGACTATATCAATATATTTGAATTTTATAGCTTGTTTTCTATTAAAATGCTCATATTAAGAGTTGCTGCTTTTGCTAATTCTCAGAACAAAGCACAATTAGATGTCCTAACCCACATCTCCTAAACAAGCCACACTACAGAACTCACTCACACATGCTGTCCCTTAGAGGAGAAACATATTGTTCCACTTTAGCTGTTATCTTTCTGGTAAGACTATATTGATTTATATCTAATATCGCCATTTTGAGAAATAATATTGAAATATGAATTTTGGTACATATCTACCCGCCCTTTCTGGATCCCCTCCAACATTGAATGTAATCTTCCATAGTTTAAGGTCTATATTTGGTTAAAATTTGTCAAAATCTGTTAAGTACTTTTGATGTAATCATGATAACAGACAACTTTGGTGGAGGTAATTTTAATGTTTCAGTAACTACAGTATGTCCTTGGTCATTTGCTCTTTCATCAACATTTACACCTTTTACAGTTTGTTCTAGAAAACAGTGAGTGACGTCATTCATGTTTGTACACCATTTTTAGAATAAGTGGTTGATGAAGCACTCATATCCAGAGGAGGAACCAGGACTGAGGGTGGAGGGGGGAGTCTTACGAAGTTCAACTCCTGATTGAACAGCACCACAACTCCAGACTGGTCCCAGTAGACATCAATCACACACATAAACCACAGAGCCTTGTAGCCAATAGAAGATGGCCTTAGGACTCATTCATCACAATGTTCATTCAAGTTGTGACCAGAGTGGATGTCATTTTATCTCTTAGGGCTGGAATCCAAACTTATGTCAACATTGGTGGAGAGCTTTGGCAGGGAAGGCCAGAGAGCCACGTAGCAGTCATTAAATGTGGCTCCATTACTAATAAGTGTTTGATAAGTGGTTGCTAATACAAAGGAACTGAAAGTAAATCTGCTTACCAGGAGTGATCGTTTTTCAGTTCATGTTCAAAAATGCCACCTCAGCTTGCCAACAGGAGCTAGAATTAATTTCATTAAAGAGTAAATGTGTAAAATTCCATCTGGTGATTCATGGGATTAAGTAATAGGGGATGTTAGAAGGTGTGCCAATGTTGGCGTGTGACCTGCATAATCTGTCATTGTGGGTCTGTTATAGATGTGTTTTCTTAGACAATATCTTCTGTAAGTATACAGTGTTGCCAACCCTCCAAATTATAAATAAATGGCATCTATCTGAAGGGGGGGGTGGGCGTGGCTGAAACTTAGCAAACTTAAATGTACTTAAACATACCTTAAAAAATCAGTTATTCTCAACTAACATAGCCTTGAAATCATGACCCACACATGATCCAAAGTGATGTGATAAATAACCTTCAATCCCAATAAATGAAAGTATGGAGGGGTTTTTAGTTGAAGAGAAGACATAATAATCAGAATCAGAATTCCTTTATTAATCCCAGTGGGAAATTGCTTAATTTCACAGCAGAGTAACATAAAATGAGTAATAGTTGCACTATTATAAGTCTACACTCATTTTCCTAAAGTTATGAACAAAGGAAATACAATATATTAAAGAAAAAGTGTAGTTTTTTATCACATTCATATTCTTCTTCAAATTTCTTTTAACTGATGATTGAAAAATTATACAAGAAATATATACAATTTTGCTTGTAAATCACAATAGGAGAAAAGTTTTTTAGGTTTTAGTTGCTTTTTGTCTGTGAATACTATTGCAACAACACATAGTCAGAAGGGTAAAACTAACCCATCTCACAATGGTCTAATAAATCCAGCTCACAGACATTTAGAATAGAAATAATAATAGAAATGCAGTATACAGTATAGTAGGTTAGCAGCCGTCTTTTAAGGTTTGAAAGTTCAGTTTATTCCTGCTGACATTTTTAATCCATATTTGATGATATTCACTCTTTTCCTATGTGATTTCCTCTGCTCTGTCTCTGAAGCTGTCGCCAAACAAAGCGGCTGTTTCAAAGGTTTCTCTCACCATGTGTGGGTGAAACTACAGTAACTAGTACAGTGCACGTTGGAAGTATGTATTCATATAGTGGATGGATGTAAAAGAGGTGTGCATACTCTACTGTAGTGTTATAAAGGGGTTTATTTGCATGTGCAAAGTAAAGTAGCATGTGTGATTTCCCTAGTTTAATTCTATGGGACATGCGCATGATAAATGTTTGTTGTTTTCTTTTTTTTACTCATTTTTATATTTTTTTCTGTTTGGTGTATTTTTCTGTATTTTATGTTTTTTGGAGTCAATATGTGTATTTTGGTATGTTTTTGTTGTGTTTTTGTGCATTTTTTGTATAATTATTGTTTTTTGTTGCTATTGTAGTGTGATTCTGTTGTCATTTTGTGTATTTTTTGTATAAATTTTTAGTTTTGTGTGTTTTGAGTCATTTTCATAGTTTTGTGGTTGTTTGGTGTATTTTTCTGTAATATATGTTTTTGGGAGTCATTTTGTGTGTTTTTGGAGCCTTTTTGTGCATTTCTGTTGTCGTTTTGTGTACTTCTTGTATAAATATTGTTTAGTTTTTTTTGTTTTATTTTACTCATTTAGTATATTCAGAGCAGCAGTATAATTGATGGTGTCACGCCAACAAGAGCTCAGAGAAGCAGTCCTGTCCTGGTTGCCTGTATATACATGCAACTGGAGCTCTTTTTCTCTTCTTCATGCCACCTACGAAACAGCGGAGTTAGAGCTGTCACCCCCTGCGGTCACAGATTTCTTCGGCTCACAGATTTTGTTTATCAAATTTCGGTAAACAAAAGAGGGTAACATCAACTTTTTCAACTTATACTGATTTTTAGAGCAACCCAAAGCTGCACAAGTTGTTATTTTGACTGAAAAAGCTGCTAAACTCAATGGGCTGGAGGGGCGATTTGCGTCATCAATGACGTAATTTCAACATGGCAACGCACAGGGTAAAAGTAGTCCCAGTTTTAAAAGTTAATAAAAATGAATATGATGCAAAATAATGTGTTTTGTTCGGCATAGATCTTCTAATAAGAACATTTCAAAGGTTTTAGGCCACATTTGCAAAAACAATGGAGGATCTCTTTAACATTTATTAAAATATGTTTCATATAAAGTTTTTCCACTACCAGTCAATTATCTTTTATTTATTATTTTACTATTAGAAAAATAAAATTACTATGAGCATATACTGAGACAAAAAAGGCTCAGGCACCCACACCAGAATATAATGTGTATATACGTATATATGCATATGTGTGTATCCATAAAATGAAGAGTCCGTCCTTAAGACTGCTCTACTGTAAAGTGTCGAGATACCATTGGTTATGATTTGGCGCTATACAAATAAAAGATTGATTGATTGATTAACACCAATATGTTAATGGATAAGGGAGCTTAACACGGTAACCAAGAAATGAGAAACAAATTGGATGATAGGTAATACTTTTTGTGTTTTTTACAACTGATTTAAGACATGGGTCAAAACTGACCTGTTATCATAAGAGATGCTAACAGAAAGCTAACACCAGAGGAGATGATGTTTTATCAGGTTATTTATTTCAGGCTCGGTAATTGTGTTAAATTGTAATTAACTTTAGTAATTGAGAACATCATTGTAATTGACTTTCAGGGGGAAAATAATCGTTGTAATTCTAATTACAATGGGAAAAAATGCAAGTCATCGTAATCGTAATTGAGTTGTAATGATAAATGGATAATTGAGGATGTAATTGAAAAATGTCATTGATGCCAACCCTGGAGCCTGATCACCTCTGGTCACAAAGCAGGAACGGGCTGCAATGAGATTACCAGAAAATTCAGTCTTCATTACTATTTAAAATGCAGATATTTTTTTACCGTCTATTTTTGATTTTCACAGATAATTAGGACAAATCAGTTCAACAAAGGATTCATCGTTTTATGTTTAAATTTAGGTCAATTCTATATTTTAGAGGAGAGTTGGCAATCCCTAAACACAACCTTTAGTAATGAAAAGGAAATGGTTACACACTGTGCCTTCATCATTACAGAGATTTACCAGACATTGCAACTCAGCACACCAGCCCACCACATTTCCCACCACTTCACTGCATCTCCGCTCAAAGGCGGCTCCCTGTGATGTGCGATCATGCATCACAGAGCTAATGCCTCCCCAGTGAGTCAGCCACCCTCTACGTTATCAACCACCACTTCCCATCCTTCATCTGCCGCCAGTAGAACCGCAAGTGGAGAGACATGTTTCTCTGTTTGTTTGCTGGTTGGAGCAGAGCTGTAAAGCTGCTCAGGGCTTCTTGTCAGCATTTAAACGTATGTCAGCTTTCATAATGCAATGACTCACACAGGAACGTGATCGGACTTGCTCTGTGACAGGCCTTACATTTACTGTTCAAAGCAGACATGGATAACTGGAGGCCTGCTGGCCCTCTGCCTATTTTTGTGTAGCCCCCAAAGTAAACGTACAAAATGACAAAAAAATACACAAAACAAAAGCAAGAATACACAAAAAAAAATACAAGGAATTATAACATTGCAGGGAAATTTAGTAAAAGACAAGAAAAACACAGAAAATACTCAAAAAACACACAAAACAACTACAAAAATGAACAAAATGACAACAGAAATACACAAAAAAGACTCCAAAAAATGCAAAATGACAACAAAATACACAATATGACTCCAAAAAACATACATTTTACAGGAGAAATACACAGATGGACAACAGTAATGCACAAAACACAATCAGCAAGCAAGAAAACAACAAACATACACAGAACGACAGAAAAACACACAAAATTACTATAAGAACACTTTGTTCTTTCCTGCGTTAATGCTCAGATTGGTTATTATTCTAAATGCTGACATGAACGTTGATAACGTGGCCCTTCAATCAAACAGACATATTTTTGTGGCCCCTGCTGTGATAGAAGTTTCCTACCTCTGGTTTAAAATATCACAAAAATGAAGGAGAAACAAAAAGTTGAATTTAGATCTTTAAGGACACAGAATAGTTTGGATGTCTCTCAATAATTCACCATATGTCTATTCATTATTCTGGTCGATCAGATAGCTGCACATATAGACGTATACAGTATGTGTGTTTTGGTTCTGTTGACTCAGCTTGCCTGTGTTGTAACCCTGTGGGTGGTTTCCTCTGTGCAGGGTGCTCCTCAGGGTCAGGATGCTCTACTACCTGAAACAGGAGGTGATTGGATCCCAGTCCCAGATGGTGCTGGAGGGTGCAGACGCCAGGTGAGCTCAGCCTTCGCTTACTCACAGGTTACAAACAGGCTTCTTCACTCAACATGTTGCAGCTTTGCCAGTAAAATAACTTAATTTAACACCTTTACAAAAAATCTGATTACTTCAACAGCAGAAGTGCAAATGAATCAAGGGATGAAATCGTCTTCTTTAACCTAATACACTGTTATTATGTAGAATGACAACAGGACAGGCCATGTTCAGCTGATGAGGTTAACATAAGTCATCAACCTGTTGAAGAAACCAATTGATGATCACATTTAGCAAAATCAGTTGTAGAGCACCACCTGCTGGCTGATAATGGGAAGTTCTATAATATTTGCTTCTATTACATATGGTTGAAACAGACATCATGAGAGAAAAAATAGTTACTACATTTTTCATCAAACATCAGCACACTCTATGGTTCAATATTTACAAAGATTTCAAAAAATGATTTCAAATATGGTATTGTAAATTTTCAGGTAAAGTAATGATCCAAAACAAGAACTGTTGAATAGACTTTTTATTTTCAAATAAATCAAATAAAAAGCTGCCCACACGAAGTCCCTTTCCCACTTAATCCAGAACCTGGGATTAAGTGGGAAATCCCAGGTTCTGGTAAAAGTCACAATGATGTATTTTATCTATATTTAACCAAATAAGTCATTGAAAACAAATGTTCATTCCCAATGAAGACCTGGAAGCAGTTAGGGTTAAGGGACTTGTCCCACAGTGGATTTGTACCAGTGAGAATCTGGTTATGAGTCTGCTTCCTTAAACATTAGGCCAACACTCAGGGGTGGGAACCTCTGGGTACCTCACCATAGGATACGATACGATACGAGATACAAAGCTCACGATAACGATTATCTCACCATATGATGATACTGCAATTATTGATATATTGGTCAGAAATCAATCTACGATAATCTATGACATAACAAGAAAAAAAAGATTAAGTGAAAAAATACAATTTTTATTTCATATCTCTGAAATACAATAAATTGAAAAAGTGTCCTATGAACAGTGACACTATTTTAATGCAACATTTCTGTAAATAAGTGTCAACATTCCAATGTAAACAAATAAGTATCTCCAATAGTGCTTTCTGTAAACAAAAAATAGGGTCTTTCTTACCAGTGACACCAGTATAGTGCAATATTCCAGTAAACAATATATTGGTTTAACAAACAGTGACAAAATTTTGTGAAGAGGTACCTGCACATTTTAGTGAAAAAGCAGAAAAGGTTTTGAAAAAAAAAATAAAAAAAATCGATACTTAGCGGGAGCATATCGATAATACGGAAAAATATCGCAATATATCGCCGTATCGAGATATTGTCACACTCCTACCAACACTGCCTCATGGTGCTTTTCGTTTAAGGGTAACTGGAAAATTAAGCATATTGTGAATATATTTTCCTTATATCCAATAATGACAAGAAGTTTTGACTTATAATTCACTGATATGTAGCTTACTGTATTTAGGGTTTGTAAGCCTTTACATTTTTGCTATTGTTTTTGTTCACAGTGAGATAAAGATTTGGGTGCCAGACCCTGATCATTCAGAGGTTCCTGCCCTGTGGTGGGATGCCATCGCTGATAAGTGTCTGCTGCTTGGAGTCTTTAAGCATGGTAGGAAGCTCCTTGGTGTTGTTGCATGGTATAAATAATAATTATATATTCATGAAAAATATGTACTTCCAAAAATGAATGGTGACTCCAAATGTCAAATGGGTTTGTGGCAGTTTTCTCATTCCTTGAATTAATTCTCTATTGTCACAATTAGTGTTTCGTACTTTTGTGCAATATTTCTTCTAACAGTTTTTTTTTTTATATCTTTACATGCATTTCAGGATATGAGAAGTACAACACTATTCGTGCAGACCCTACTCTGTGCTTCCTGGATCGAGTTGGACGACCGGACGAGAAAGCCATCGCTGCTGAACAGAGAGGCAATGACATCATGGACGGGTCGGTCAACAACACTAAACTTTTATTACATCACCTGGTCACATTTACAACTTTCAACTACAAAAATTACACAAACCTGTTTGTGTGTGCAGGGATGTTGATGATCCTGAATACAAGCCTGCTCCAGCTCTGCTGAAAGAAGAGATGGAGGTAAGGTCAAAGCTTTCTCTGTTCTCTTAGGGGTGGGATTCATCCCTTCATTATGAGGCTGAATGTTACAAAGGGTTGTTGCTGAACTGTGATGCTGGACTCCTGTCAGTCCAATAACGCGCTCATTTCTCTTTGATGTAGGATGACGCCTCTTCTCCAGGGGACTTAGTTGTGGCTGACAATGGTGGAGGTGAGTATGGGGACAAAGGATGTGGAGATTAATGGATATGAATCGGTATCTAGATACAAATGTGCGCGATGCGACTTCTTAGACCATTCCCTGGACTTCACCATGTTGCAAAGACACCATTAACTGTCTAAAAGGAGCCGAGTATCGCAGGCCTTTTAAATTTGCTTAATTGTTGCCTGATTGAAACCTCTGTTCTAAAGAGTGGTCTTTAGGGGTTGAATAATTTTGCCAGTGAGGAAATCACAAAAAGGACATTTGTTGGTATATAACAAAAATATTTTTGTAATTTAAGGTGAATTTGTTTACTTTACAAGTCCTTATTTGATCTGATTATAAACAAGGTAAAAAATAAATTTCAAACTTGCTAAAACACTTCACTGCAGTGGGGGTTGAATAATTTTGAACAAAACTGTAGTATTTGTGTGGCAGACAGGAATATGGACATTGTAATATTGAAAGTGTCACTTTCAGTCACTCATTGAGAGTGATATTGTCTTACTGTTTACTGTTTAAGTTGAGACAGTGTGATAAAACAGGTTCCAAATGTGAGCAACCCATTGCTGTTCCTTATGTTGAATGTGGTTCTAAATCACAACACTACTTGTGAAAAGGCCTGTTTTTTGTTGTGCTTTTTAAGAGGCCAAAAATAAGTTGTGTGAAGTGATGCATAGTAGAGATTAACAGCAAAATGTGCACTTTTTGTTAAATTTGCTGCTTATAAGGAATACAATGAATCCTCTACCTCTAGTACCATACTGAATCCCAGCTACTTATTTGCTAAATTGCATCGTATTGCACAAAATTGCATTGTATCGTAATGTGTAGAATTAAAACGCCATCAAATCACTATCAAATCGTATCGAATCTGGAACAAGAGTGAATTGTATCACATCGTATCGCCAGGGGATTCAATGTATCGCTAATGTATCTTATCGCTGTTAGTGTATCAAGGTATGTATCGAATTGTTGTCAGTGATGGAGATTCACATGCCTAATGGAGACGTATGTAATCAGTGACTGAATTATCCTGGTTTTTCTTCTTACAGCATCCCCACAAACAGATGAAGCCTGGTAGTTTTAGGTTAGATATTGATGAAATGTATTCAAATTTTAAGATGTGCTTGTCCTCTCTTTACATCCAGATGTAGTTCTATCAGCAGAGGGTGAAAGTGGCTACTGGCCGTCCCCCTCAGTGTTGACAGCCAGGTTGAGACGATTGATCACAGCCTCTCAGAGGTTTACAAAGAGCCGACAGATCCTCCACATCCACCAGACTCAGTCTCAGGCCCCGCCCACCATGGTACTGCCTGCTCCACTCTGCCCACTGCCACCCACTCTCAACGACCCCTTCAACCCCAAGATGGTGGCTAAGATTGAACGACAGCAAAGGTCAGAGAGCAGATAACAGCTGAGAAACAAGTTAAAAACAGAATATTACTGTTGGCATTACACTGTGACAGAGGAAACATACCTGATTAGATCTTATCACATGATGAACAGATGGACCAGGCGAGAGGAAGCCGACTTCTACCGTGTAGTGTCCACGTTCGGTGTTGTTTTTGAACCCATCCTGGGGCGGTTCGACTGGACCAAATTCCGAGCCATGGCTCGGCTGCACAAGAAGACTGACGAGAGCCTGCAGAAATACCTTTGTGCTTTCACCGCTATGTGCAGACGGGTGTGTCGCCTGCCACCCAAAGAGGGAGGTACGTTTTATAAACAAACACACACACAAGCAAGCTATCCCTTTCAAGCATTGTTAGTCAGGCAGTTGACTAACTGACTTTCCCTACAACACAAAAGTAAACTAGAGGTAATCCAACTGCAGATGTGAACAATCACATAAAGTGCCTCTTTACTGTAGAACATGATGTCTTCTCATGACTGTTGGTGCCTGTTAATATCTCACTAAGTTAAAGAGAAATGCAATTAATCCTCAAGTGAAATGCTCAATCATTCAGTTGCAATTGTGAAATTTTGTTTATAGATGTATATATTAAACAATAGTGTGGCAATGATAATGTATATACTGTATGTCATACATCCTAAGTACAGGGGAGAATTACTTTTGCAGAAACGCACCATCAGTAGAGTAACATTAACCTGTCACGTGACAATTATGTACATATACTGTATAAATGTAATTTTTGGCACTTTATTTTATTTGTTCAGACATCTATTGATGAAAAATTCTATTCAACGTGAATCCAGTTGAATCTGAATTAAAGGATGATTTCATTATGATTAATCACATTCAAAGTAAAATAAACTAATTTTCATTTTTTTTTTTTTTAAAATGTGTTTCACATCAAGACAAGAGACAACTTCCTAAATTAAATTGAAAAATATAACTTTAAAAGAGAGAAGGCTGCTTTCCTGTAACATTTCCTTCACTTGTGCTAGGCAGACTTATTTTGGGGAAAGCTCATTTCCACTGCAGCTCATCAATGCTAGCATGGAAGCACTAGAATAGAATAAAATAGACCTTTATTGATTCCCAGAGGGGAAATTCACAGGTTGGAGCAACACAATAGAATAGCAGACACTAAGAACAAGAAACCATCATAGGATAATAGTGCAAGTATACGACTGTGGGACAGACATAAATTAGAAAAAATAAAATAATAAAAAAACAAAACAACAACAATAACGGCAGAAAAAAACCCCACAAGAAATGTACTAATGATAGAATATATGGATCTGAGTGGTTATAGTTATTGAGTTAATCAGTGGTGTTGATGGCAGTGGGAACAAAGGAACGCCTGATGAGATTGATCATAAACACATACAAGCCTTGGTTGACCTTGTACTTTCTCTCACTTGCAGACTCGTCAGTGGACCCATCTCTGATCATCCAGCCAATCACAGAGGAGCGAGCTTCACGTACTCTTTATAGAATAGAGCTGCTTCGTCAGGTCAGGGAACAAGTCCTTCAGCACCCACTGCTCTATGAGCGTCTGTCGCTGTGCCTGGGGAGCTCTGACTTACCCGTGTGGTGGGATGCTGGTACCCATGACAGAGACCTGCTGATTGGTGCTGGAAAGCACGGAGTGAGTCGGACCGATTACCACATCCTGAGAGACCCTGAGCTCAGCTTCATGGCTGCACAGCGCCACTACAGCCAGACGAAGGCTGCGCATCAGCCTCATACCTCCACCCCTGTCCTCCAATCTCAGTACCAGGCTGTCAGCTCAATGATGGCAGGATCCCCACTGTCTCAGCCCACCCAGAGAGAGCCGGATCCCTGTGGGGTATTCCTCAAAGTGCAACCAGCCTCAGAGGGGGAGGAGGGCAAGGAAAGACAGGGTGATATGTGGAGCCCCCCTCCAGCACCACCTACTCCCACAGGAGAGGAGGCGAAGCCTGGTTCAGTAATGATGGACAGTGAGAGGCAGATGGTGGCAGCTCGGACCAAACCCCTCACTCCCAACTCCTCTGAGAGGAAACCCAAGAAAAGCAGCAAGCGAGGACGTCGGGAGGCCAGGCGCGGCTCCGATGGCTCCTCCTCCAGCTCTTCATCACGCTCCTCTTCCTCCTCTTCGTCATCCTCTTCTTCTTCATCACATTCCCGAGCGAGCTCCTCTTCGACATCTTGCTCTTCTGGCTCTTCTTCCTCCTCCTCATCATCCTCCTCGTCCTCTGATGACAGTGAAAGTGACGGCGAGGAAGTAAAGAAGAAAGGCAAATGTCTTGATTTTTTTTTTTTTTTTTTTAAAGCCTTCATTTGGTTCATTTAGTTAAAAATTTTTACTTGAAGTTTTATACATTAGGTTAGGGGTTAGGAGTTAGGATTAGGTTGAGTTAGGGTTAAGATTAGGGTTAGTGGTTGGGAGTTAATGTTTGGTAGGGTTAACTTTAGGGTTAGGGTAACAAAGCGTTTGGGTTTGGGGTTAGGAGTTAGGGTTGTGGTAACTAAGGTACGACACTTAAAGACAGCCTTCATGACACCCTATTCATTCTAATGACAGGTGTCATGTATAATGACAGCATTATGTCAGCCTTATGTATACCCCTTCAAATAAAGTGTTTCCGAAAAATTCTTACCCATCTTCAGTATTCAGTTAAACTATACCAACCATTGTCTGTAGCTGTTTCTAAATCTCTGTATTGGTTGTCTGTCCCACTCTCAGTTCCTGCAGTGGCCAGCATTGGTGTTTTTGATGAGGACAGCGTGGCGTCTCTGAGCACCACACAGGATGAGACACAGGACATACATGTAGCTGAGAATGGCATCACCAACAACTCCTCTCTACCATTCCAGGGAGGATACATGCTGGCTGCCTCCTACTGGCCAAAGGTAAATCCAGGCACTCTTATAGGTGCATCTAAACTCTCAGACTGTGCACCTGGGAGGCATTCCAGTTCAGTGTTAGTTATAATATGGGAAGTTAAATCATGTGTCTGTGCTTACGTTTAGGACCGAGTGATAATCAACCGCCTGGATAGCATCTGTCAGGCCGTGCTCAAGGGCAAGTGGCCTGGAACTCGTCGGGTGTATGAACCCGGAAGTGCAGTGGCTTCGTTCTACACCACCAAGCTGCTGGACAACGCTAACAGCTTGAGCGAGGACCCCTCCGCCTCGCCACAGGGGTCAAAGGTGACCAAGCATGTTGCAGAAAACAAGGAGTTCTCAGTGAAGCTCAACGATGTATGTTGAATTTTGCCCCTTCTCCCTCTCCTCTCTCCGCTTCGCCCTAATCATAGGTCCCTCTTACTCCTGCTGCTGCTGCTGCTGCCATCGCCATGACCGCTCTTAGCCATCATGTTCAGCATGTCTCCGTTTTTTCTTCCGGTTTTCCTTTGGGGATGATTAGTGGTTTTGAATCCCTGGCAGGAGAAGAGATTAATTTAATAGCAGCCTTCCTCTCTTTTCCCACACACTTCATTTGTAGGGGGCTCTCAGGCATGTGATTACATGCACACGCATTGCTTAGTCATAAGAATATAATGCGGTTGTTTGAAATCTCTGCAGACTCGTATGTCTTATAATCTGATTGAAATGAAGACCCATGCTGTAGGTGTTTGCCTCGAGGCAGCTTAGCAAGCTTTGGGTTCACTGATGTGTATTTTTGTCATTTACAGATTAATTTAATTTTCTTACTAATTGAAGGATGATGTCAGTTAAATACCTTCCACTTTTTTGCTTTTCAAATAGACACTTCAAATGCTAACATGAGCTATCGAATTGGCACCGCTTCCAGCTACAGTCAAAACATTGAACAGGCTTTCCTCTTCCTTGCTACGCACTACCAACTCTGTGTCCATGTGTCCCAGTAGTACTAACAAGAGAAGATCTGAAATGCATTTTCTAAAAACACATTATTGACAAGAACTTTTGTTTCCGATGTATATTTGGTAAGGCAGACCATTCTTGTAGTTTTATTTTGTGTTTGTCCCCTGTGAATATTTTACTCTGCCTCACAGTCTTGTTACTCCACAGCAGGAGGGAGGCCTGAAGCTGACCTTCCAGAAGCAGGGTCTGTCTGTGAAGAGGCCCCTGGACTCAGAAGAAGGCCCACAGGCCCAGCAGCAGTACCTGGCCCGACTGCACGAGCTGCAGAGCGCTTCAGACACTGGCCTGGCTGACATCACTAAAGCACAGTGCAGCTTCCAGAGTGGTGCGTATCCCACACCTCTATAATGGCATTGTGTTCCACCACCAGATGGCAGAGAAGCTTATAATGTTCAATTGTGGAACTGTGAAGCTGGTGTGCATTTATTTTTAACCAAACACCTGTCAATATTGACCACAAATAATATTTAATTTGGTCACTGATTGATGTATATTCATCACTATCAAAAATATTGTTTTTTTTTTTTAGATTATTGCATGCAAAGATAATATAATAATAAAGCAATGGCAATGGGATAACTGGTTTTTGAAATCCAAAACAAATCCAAATCAGAAATAGTGTTTTACTATTGCGTCCCTTGTTGCACGTCCTGTTCTAGTAATGCAGGAGGTTGGTCAGGGTCCAGATGAGTTTGATCCAATCTGATATTGCTTTGAAAAACCAACTCAAAAGTAAGGTGAATTACGTGACCATGGATAGTGAAAAAAAGGATTACCAAATTTGGATACATTTTATCCAGATTGAACCTTTTGAAAAACTGGCCCCAAGGTTTTAGACTCTATGTTCTTTTATTGCTGGTGTTTAGACTCTTTTTAGATTTAGAAGTTTGATATAAGATTTGTTTTCAAAGAACTTTATTCTTAAAAAAATGGTGAAAATCCTTTTATTTTGAGGTATTTGGAAATACCTCACTCATATGGAAATAACTCCCAAATATTTTTTTCCCTGATAGGGAATCACTACTCTAAACACTAAGATTATTTGTGATCCTTTATAAAGTAATTGTGAAAGCAACCACATCAAAGTTGGACCTCATGTTGGACACACCTGCTTCTCCCTCAGCTCCTCCAGGTCCGACTGATCAGATGAGATTAAATGGAGTCATAGATGGCCAACCGCTGGTAAAGAAGCGCAGAGGGCGGAGAAAGAACGTGGAAGGGATGGATCTGCTGTTCATGAACAGAGGTCAAGTTCCTGATCAGGTAATTTGTTTTGTTTCTTGCTTTGAATAATTTGCTTAAGACTTGATTAGTCCAAAATGTCTCAGAGTTCCTCTAATGTTGTGACTTTTTTTTGAGAAGTTGTGATAAAAGTCCATGTGTCTCCACTCCCAGGTGCCTCCAGGGTGGGGTGGCATCGGTCAGGTGGGCCTCGCCATGCCTGGCTCTAGCCAGGCTGCCAGTCTAATCCCAGTAGACACTGACAGCAGGGTGCCTGTTATTAACCTCAAAGATGGAACACGACTGGCAGGAGAGGATGCCCCCAGGAGGAGAGACCTGGACCAGTGGCTGAATGAGCATCCAGGCTTCGTGGCAGACACTGGAGCCTTTATCCCTGTGAGTCTGTCTTACTTCTGCTGCTGTGCACACCTTGGCTTTCAGTAAAAGAGAATGAAGATTTACATTTAATACAAGTCAGATACTCAGATTTTACAACACACAGCTGATGAATAGTTTGTTGATTTGTAATGCAGAGAGAAAAGGGACACATTTAAAACCTCTTCAACCCCAACGGACCCATTGGCGGGGGCAGCTCCAAATTGCAACATCTAGTGGTCAAACATAAAACAAACAATGATTTTGAATCAATTTGACTGACACATTATAGTTACACACTTGTTTCCAAAGTTGTGGAAAACTTTGGCACTGTTTGGCAAAGTGGGCTGCCACCTGAACTTTTTTGTACTAAAATGTGTATCTTTGGCCTTATGTTTGTCATTATCACCAAACTTGCTGCAGTTGATGTGCATATATTAGTTCAATTATTCCTGCTTTTACAGACTTTGATAATG
Organism: Gouania willdenowi; assembly: GCF_900634775.1. Lineage (NCBI taxonomy): Eukaryota > Metazoa > Chordata > Actinopteri > Blenniiformes > Gobiesocidae > Gouania > Gouania willdenowi. Next base: position 15,166,025 of record NC_041046.1, on the reverse strand, counting down.
ATAATTGGCTTTATATTTGATGTAAATCTCTAGTTTGTTTGGGGTGGACTACAGATTTCTGTATTTAAAACATAGTTCATTGTCACTCAGTATCATATATTTCCAAGGTTTTACATCATCTGTAACCACTAAGGGTCCTACTTCACTCTGAACAAAATTTTGCCATGTTGGTCATGTTATTTGTTATGCGTATGAGATTTTCAACGAAAAGTGGCTGGGGCTTAAGAGGTTAAACAATGAGAGACAAACAAAAGCTTCATATCCTCCACTTCTCCTCTCTCCAACACTTGCTTGTTTGATTCTATGTTCAGGAAGTAAATAAGATGCAGATGCAGTTCCACTTCCAGGATGGTCGACCAAAGCAGAAGAGACATCGCTGCAGGAACCCCAACAAGATTGATGTCAACAGCCTGACTGGAGAGGAGCGAGTGCAGATCATCAACAGGAAGAATGCTCGCAAGGTGGGTTTGTGGCTCCACCTATCATAGATTGTTTAATAACATGTGCTCTAGTATGTACCACAGCAAACACTGTGTAAATTAAAACTCTCACTTGTGCAGGTTGGTGGAGCTTTTGCTCCTCCTCTGAAGGACCTTTGTCGGTTCCTGCAGGAGAACCCTGAATATGGAGTCCCACCAGAATGGGCTGATGTGGTCAAACAGTCTGTGAGTAAAACACACATCATACTAACGGAAGAGCTTATCTACTAGATTACAGGGAGTAAACAGCTTTTAGGTTAACTTATTGTTATTATAGAAATGAATCCCTCCTTCCATACATGTTTACCTGTCTGAAATGGTTTGTCATTTTTATTACAATTTGCTGTTGGAGTATCATGAGCTCTTGACTGCAGAGAATAAATATGAGTCTTATTTGGGGTCAAAGACGTGGTGTAATCTTCATCTGATGATTGTAATCACTAATCAGGTGTGTATGGCTGAGCTCCCACTCTTGTCTTTACTGGATGTATTAGACACGCTGAGAGTTTAAAGTTGGCCTTGAGCGCAGAAGTTTTGACGCACACGACAATATCGGCATCGTAATGAGAGATGTTTCTGAGTCAGCTCATTGTAAGGCAGTGATGTAGTCACTAAACACCCATGTGAATTAATGGAATAGGGTTTAGATGAGGTAATCATGTTTAATTCTAACCCAGGAAAGACAACCAGGTACATTCCTGGGATGCTTGGTGTAAATACTCCTAATGGCCAAGGTTACATGATGTTTTTTTTAAAAATTGGAATGAATTATTCCAAATGAAATTAGGAATAATTAAAATGTTCTGCTTTGTGTTTACATGGAAATAGTAATTCTGAATTGAGGTTTACATGAAAAACAGGTTTATTCGGCTTATCAGGAAAAAACACACAACAAACCTTTTCTTTTTGGCTACAACATAGAAGCAGCAGTTCAACTATTACATACTATTAGACTTTGGTCCGCTGAGCAGGAGAAGGAGATAGAGTAGTGGACAAAGGAGGCAGATGACTGAACTTTGGTCAATCAAAGCCAGCAGTTAAAGCAACAGCTGTTCTACCTCCACTATACAGGACTTTACAGAACTTCATAATGATCCGCAAGTTTTTAGAATCAGAATCAGAATCAGCTTTATTGACCAGGTACAGTTTAGAACAATACGAGGAATTTGACTTGGTAGTTGCAGTGAAAGAAGACACATCAACACACCGGAGCAGCCTTTTGCGGCGCCCACATATTTAGGTGAAGAAGGGATCAACAACAGGAGGAGAGGAGGGGTGAGGGGAAAAAAACTGCCAGTTTGAAACTGATTTCCTTAAACAGAGAAAGCAGTGTGAAACCAGGAAAAAAAACCGCCTCTGCAAACATAAATGTAAGCATGACACAGTCAAACAACTCGAGACAAGGCATGTGGGAAGGGTTGGGTGGGAGGTTGGCTGGGGGAGGGGGTCAGGTGGGAAGAACAGCAGGATTCCAGCTATTTGGGGACATGGGCGTGCTGCCAATGGGCGCTGCAACCACGCCTCCATGCAGCTGCGGATGGGAGGTGGGGAAAGATGGCCAACGAGGCATTTGAAGTTGAAGACCTGTAGCTGCGTTACTGACAACCAGATGACGTGTGGAAAAGTTCAGCATCAACAGTTCCAGGTGGGAATGTAGGGAAGGAGCGGGGGGAGGGAGTGGGGGTAAGAGCCGCCGTCTGCAGAAACTTCCTGGTGATAAGAGATGAGACAACCTTGGCTTTAGCCTTGGCTGGCTGGGGAGCCGAAAGGGAGATAAGCAATGTGATTTGATACAGGCTATGTCAATTTCAATAGCCTTCTGTCCTGGGTCTCTCTGCTGTAATCCAATGAATGGCCTAGTTTCCACTTCCAAGCCAGGTCTCCAACTTCTCCCAGTTGTTATCCATAATGCGTAGACGATCCAAAAGCAGCTCTTGCTTGCTTTTGATATCGATCAACACATGAGTCTGAGTGTTCAGAGCCCTGCTACATCCTTCAGAAATCACTGGCAGCTTTTCCAAAACAGTCGCCAGCGTAGTACGGACTTTTCGATAGATGAGGAAGCCACCAGCTCCGATCAGCAGCATGCCTACTATCATTATTCCAATCATGTAGATGTCCTCCACGTCTTCCACGGAAAGGATGGACAGACACACAACTCGCCACTTGTTCCAAGGGTCGAGGGTGTATCCAGCCGCAAACGTCCCGCTTGGACATGCGGGTTCACCACCCCCGGTTCTTTTTGTCGAAAAAATCTGATCGATAGCACTGAGAGACCAACTAATTAATTCCATTATTCCGGTTTTGGATGAGTTACAGAGAGAGGCTCTTGTTAGGCTCACAAGACCAGACAAAGCAGCAGCTGGGAGAGAGATAAGAAGGAAGGAGGGAGAAACAGAGAGTGCGACTGTCCTCGTTGAGAGAAGCAAGAAGAAGTGAAGTGAAGTTCTGTGTTTTGTTTGCCAGTGTCTGTGTGTCCGTGTGAAGGTCCGCACGTTTATGCTTCCATCCATCCACTCTTTTCATTATATCCATATATTCTAAGACTCTTATTAAATAAATAGTGTCAGCTCAAGTCCGGGTGGCAATCTTGAATTATGTTGTCACCAGCGCATCATCGCGACATGGAGAGCATGCGCAGAATGACTGGAATAAGTTTAAAGTGGAATTAAGTGTTTACAAGGTCACTTTAAAGAGGTTTTTAAAGAGATTTAACTTTTATTCTGAATTGAAGGGGAATTTAATGGGTGGAGCTCTTATACAAGCCCTTTGGGCTTCATTCCCTCCTTTTACCTTTATTGTTGTTTTTTTTAATGTATGCTAAATAAATAAATGAAATTAAAGCTCTCATGTAAACGTGGCCATCGTTCACCTTTATTAGCCCATGGTGTCCATTCCTGCTAACTCTGTGTATATAAATGTGATCTGTTCAGGGCTACCTCCCAGAGAGCATGTTTGACCGGATCCTGACAGGACCCATTGTTCCAGAGGAGGTGAGCCGACGTGGACGACGACCCAAGAACCCTCTGGCTAAGGCAGCAGCAGGACCCACATCCAGCCCCGGGTCCTCTGGCCTGGGACTGAACCCTCTGCTGACCAACGGCCTCATGTCGGGGATGGACCTGAACAGCCTGCAGGCGTTACAGCAGAACCTGCAGAGCCTCCAGTCACTGCAGCTCACTGCCGGCTTGATGGGGCTGCCCACTGACTCGGGGAACCTGGCCGCCAGCAACTTGGCTGCCATGTTTCCTATGATGCTCTCTGGTATGACTGGGTTGCCAAATCTTCTGGGTATGAGCAGCCTTCTAGGGAAAGCTGCTCAGGACGGCAGCTCTGATGAGAAGGTGAAAGGGAGTGTGAGCAGAGCAGCCGCTAACACCTCAGACTGCAAAGGAGAAAGGACAGAAGGCACCAACACAACTCCTCCCTCTGTTTCCTCCTTTTCTTCCTCTGCCACCACCACTACCACCACCACCACCACACAAAGTGCTTCAGCTGCCTCTGCAGCCTCCACTCACCCACTGTCTCTTAACCCTTTGCTACTGTCCAGTATGATTTACCCAGGGATGCTTCTCACTCCAGGCCTTAACCTCCCTGTGTCCACCTCTCAGCCACAGAGCTCAGACACTAAGCCCGCCGCTGTGCCTGCTCCTCCTCCTTCTGCTCCCCCAAGACCATCAGCAGAGCAGCCTCAGGCACCAAGGGACAGAGAGGTAGAGGTGGAGGATGAGGATGTAGAGGAGGGTTTGGAGGAAGACGAGGAGGAGGATTCTGCAGAAAAAGACAACAGTGGTCCTGAAGGTTCTGGAAAAGCAGATTCATCTTCCTCAGACTCTGGAAGCTCTTCGTCATCCTCAGACGATTCAGACTCCAGTGATGAGGACTGAACCCAAGATTATATATATATATATATATGATATAATATTATATAAATTTATTTATGTAACGCCTAGAAATGTATACAAATATTCAAATATACTTGGATTTTTCCAGCACTTATGTTGCAATTTCTCTACCTGTAAATATAAGAACTAATTATGAAGTTGTAATAAATACTAAAAAAAAAAAAAAAAAAAAAAAAAAAAAGAAGATAAAAAGTGGCTTAAAGAAAATGTCAGTGTTTGTTCATAAGGTACATACAGTCTTGTTTTGAAACATTTTGCATGTCAGACTTTAGTAGATTTCTGAGCTCTGTGAACTTGTATCATGCAATTCTGTTCAATTGCTACAAAAAGGCATTATTGTAATTATGTCAGGAGTAATTTTATTAAAAAAAGAAAGAGAAAGAAAGAACTGAAACGACATCTGTAATATTAATATATTTTAATTGTGGAATGTTTGGCTTGGTGGGGGGTAGAGGGGGGGGCATAACTGACAAACACTTAGTGGTTTATTCTGTAAATACTTTGACAGATGTGTCGACACTTGCGTTTTGCAGGCCATACGTTGGATATGTCAGCAATAACTTGGGCAGCTATTGAATGTCAGTGAAGCTGTAGATTCTCTCGTCTGCCATTGTTCTGCACAAACTCTCACAGCCTCACCAACCTGGCGCCCCCACATTCTCCTCAGTGCTAAAGCTCTGTGGCGTTTGGAAGAAGAATTTGAACGATTTCTATGTCCAACAGCATTTGAATTTATTTATTTTTTCCCCCAATCCGTGTCCAGCTTTTAAACCTCTCGCCTCACACACACTTTGAAGCTGCGCATTAGCTCACTACAGTAAACATGGTCTTCCCGTCTTTATCTGATGATTCAAAGCCTTTTCAATGATTGGGATGGAAAAACCTTTATCTAACAAACCTTTGTGCCAAACAATAGCAACAATGATCTACTGTTTGATGATCCCTTTAGGGTCACTGCAGTGTTGGGAGATCTGAGAGGTAAACTAATGTTTACCATGAACACTAGAGCCCCAGCTAATGTATCAGCACGTTTCCTATAAATGAATCTACTGACCTCACTGTGTAAATGCTCATACATGGCTTTTATCAACTGTCCATTGAGCACCGCCCTATAGTAAAAGGGCATTTTAGAGCCACAATATGGAGGAGGAAAAAAAAAAAACACTTTTTAACTTTAATGAAAGGTGAAATACTGAGATTTATGATGGAATTGTCAAAAAAAATTGCACAGAAATAATGTAAAAAAAGATAAAACAATAGTCCATGCTAATGATGAAGCACAATTTGGCACAAGTGAATTGAATTAAAAAATGTAAAACACAAAAAGAACAAAAAAATATTCTACATTTTTTGTAATTTTTAAGTAGAACGCTTGGAATGCTATCTTCATCTAATACAACATTTAGATACATGTTTACCTCTATTATTGTTTCTTTTTTAATTTATTTTAACCAATGTGAAACATTTCAGAGGTCCTACTAAGAAAAAAAAAACTTCTAAGAAAATGAGCATTTTGATGTGTGAGTAGCTCCTCTCTGGTATCTACAGCTTCTACGTCTGAATGTTGTAGAGCACGTAAGCTACCCCAAACCACCTTACAAATGTTATTTAACGTTAACTGTGAGGGATCCAGGCTGCCACGCTTTCAATGTGTTCATACAAAAACATTTGCGGCACAAAGCACAAATAGTTTCTAATGGCTAAGATTGTAGTGGCCGTGAATAGTGTTGAATTTGACACAATGCCCGACGAGTTAGCTTGAGACAAGGGCTCGATGACAACGTAGCTGGAGTTTGGGATTGAATTTGTCTTGTTTTATTTCATTTGAACTTTCTTCTCTGACTGAACAGAGCCTTGGCTTGACGTAGAAGTGCCCTTAACCTCACCGTCTCATTCAGCATGTCGTACTTTGTGCTCACTTTGGCGCGTATTCTGCATTCCCCCCCCCTCACATGTGTCCATTTCTAAAGCTGTAACTGGGAATGATGTGCTTACACTGGAGGCTGCCTGGGCACATTGTTTTTTTACGTTGTTACCTCTAGCACAGCAGTGCTCGCTCTAGGACTGTTAGACACACAAACTGTTGTCTCAGCTTTGGTTTGAACTACAGCTGTAGCATTGCTCTCCCATCTGCACAGTCTGAACACAAAGCCTGAAGACATGTCTGATTTCTAATGTTGCTTCACCATAGTCTGGTATGCCTGTTCCACATTCAACTTGTCATGGGTTTTGCTTGCAATGCAGCAGTTTTTCTTATTTGTTGTAGAAAACAGTAAATTATTTTTCATGCTACTGTCATTCTTTATATGCGCACTTCTGCTCTCTTTAAACTTGTAGTGCCCTTAAGCGAATGCATAGTCACTGTTATGTGTTGGCTCAATGGACTGAAGACTGTGTTGAATCGTGGCGGATTCAAACAGGAGACAGAAATATAATGGGACTCGTTTTTCTTCTGCTTTGTTGTTTAGGTTTAGTGTACCGGGACTCCCTCTGAACTAAAGAGTCTGTGCTGGAACTGTGTTAAAATACAAACTTATATCAACAATGACCAGTATGCAAGAGGAAAGAGAAAAACGCTCTACTGCTGTATGGGGAGGGTTTTCTGCTCAGTTTCTGGTTATAACCACTGAGAAGACAAAGCTAAACATCCTGGGTTTTATTTTATTTTATTGAAAGTTTATTGATAATCACTGGTCAGTTCCTTTTTTTTCTGCTCTCTTTTTTTGGACAGGTGTAAAATTTGCAATTTGTGGTTTGTGTAGTCATTATTCTTGATGTAGTACAGGAAAAGCGGCGCGTCTTAAAAGTCCTTTGTAATTTATTGGATTACTTTCTATGATGTTCTATAGAGGAAATTGAGGTTTAATTATTTTTTATTAAACTTATTCTTCTGACTATCAGTGACGTCTGTCTTTGTCTTTTAATTTACACAAAGTACCTGGGACATGGAAAAATGCTCTAAGTAGGAAATCCCAGAATAATAAGACTGAATAAAAATATCTCTAAGACGCAATGTTTTTTTTTTTTTTTTTTGGCAAAATTATAATGCATCCAAATAATATCATAATGACTTGCATTGTATTTTTATTGTAATAGTTTTTAAAGCTTTGGTGTCGGTCAAACTCAAGGCCCGAGGGCCAAATCTGGCCCTTGAGAGCATCGTATTCGGCCCGCAGGAGAAAGAATCGTTGTATAAATGGCCGATTAATTCAGTTGTAGATATCTCAGCCTCTCCAAATACACAAATTCATATTTTTAATACATTATGACAGTCGTTTTTAATCTCAAGTTGTTGGGAGAACTCTCACTTCTTGTTACAAACTTTCTATATAATTTATACCTGGAAGTGCAAACTAGGACTCATTAATGTTGAAATTGCTCTTTTTTCCCCCCTCCTCAAAGCTGCAGTCCACTTGAGATGAAACTGGTATATGACCATGAAGGAAAACAAGTTTGAAAGCCCTGATATATATATTTGTATGTATTTGAGCAACAAAACAAATGTGGGTATACAGTGAAAACGTGTGCCAGATATTCTTGCTATAGAGGGTTTTCAAGGTGCATCATCAAACCAGAAGTTGCCGTATAGGAGGTCCTCAGCAAGTTTTATAGACTGCAAAAAGTTATAACAAATCAGGGAGAACAGTGTCAAAAGTTATCAGAGGTTAGTGAAGCTAAACCAGGATCTACGAGGCAAAAAAATCTGGACAACATCCAAATTTGTTCGGCCCATTTCTTGTCAAGTAAGTGAATTGTTGATAGCAGCGGCTCTGAACTTTAGTTTCTAGTGTGATGATAATAATATAATTCATATCAAGCTACTGCATGTGACATTACTGACTTAATATAATCACATTTAATAGCCTGCTACAGTAGCAACACAGTTGTTAAAATGTAAAGCTAAAATATTGTGCTGTATTTCTCATTGTATTCCAGGTAAAAAGTCTGACCTTTATTAAAAGGATGACCCAGATTGGTTTAGGGTTCAAACCAGGTAATTGACGATATCAGGATATGCTAAAGACGGAAGACTCTCCAGGTCGTCATTGATCCAAGATGAGGGAGTCATCTCATATGGATCTGCACCACCAATAAACCCTAACTTTTCCAAATATCATGCCCTTTCCTGAGGACCAAGTCCTTCCCTATGACATGACATTGTGCTTGTACTAGTGAACATTGCAAACAGTGCCACCCGCTGCATATCTCAGCTCTGGAAGCACTGGTATACCTGCCTTTTACATGTGTTTTCATGTTCATTTGTTTGTATGGATTTTATGGAACCTGAGTCTGAAATGAAGCAGCTATCTATCAATCTTTAACGTATTTCAAGGAGCTTTTTTTATCCATCGCAGTGTTTACCTACGAGCGCCTCCAATATGGCCATGCATTCAGGTTACTGCGCAGAACGTGACGCAGGTGAAAACCCTCTATAGCTGTGGATTTAATTTGTTAGGTCTTCACTAACTTCCATGAGCGCTCTTACTTTGAAAAAGGCCACTTCCGGTTGCAACAAATCAAGTGTTCCTGTCTTTTTCATTTGATTTGTCTTTGTTTTTAGAAGCAGAACATGAAAATAATCAAGAATTTATGTTGTAAATTTCATTTCCTGAATTTTTTTCTTTTTTTAATTTCAAATGAAAATCATAATGTCCTTTTCCTAAAGGAAAAATCCAAAAACACAGTGGATTTCATCAGTTAGATTATTCTGCCCCCCCCCCCCCCCCCCCTTCTGGCTACAGATATATATTCAGGCGTTGGGTAATATTTGGCGGGAAATTTGACACGTGTATGAATGACGTAATGACGCAGCGGAAATGTATGACACCTAGTTTGCGCTTTTACAAAAGTCAGCACTCAATCAATCAATCAATCAATCTTTTATTTGTATAGCACCAAATCATAACCAATGGTATCTCAAGACACTTTACAGTAGAGCAGTCTTAAGGACGGACTCTTCATTTTATGGATACACACATATGCATATATACGTATATACACATACATATGTATCCCACACCCAACATGAATTCATCATGGCGGCAAGGAAAACCTTCTGTTAAGCAGCAGGAACCTTGTGTGGATCCCATTCCTATGATGAACAGCCATCCACGTTATGCTGTGTTGGGTGTGTGCAGAGGAAAGGGTGGAGACAGAGTTGTTGAGACTCTGTAACTCCACACTGAGGATACCACGGACCTGCAAGACAAAAGCCAGAAGGAGTACAGGAGCAAACACACAAGAGAAGAAGCAGACATAGAGGGAGTGTTAGAGAGAGGAATGGGACCCTCTCCGGTCCCTCTCTAACCTAAATGACCTCTCTCTTAACGCCCTCTCCAACCTCTCTCCAACCGAGCATGCCAGACCCCCCCCCCCCCCCCCCCCCCCCCGGCAGTCTATGCCTATTGCATCTTAACTATGAGCTATGAGCTGGTTCCTAACTAAAAGCTTTATCAAAGAGGAATGTTTTGAGCCTAACCTTAAAGGTAGAGAGGGTGTCTGCCCCCCGATCCGTGGTTGGTAGATGGTTCCAGAGAAGTGGGGCCTGATAACTGAAAGCTCTTCCTCCTATACTACTTCTAGAGACAAATGGAACAACGAGTAGGCCAGCATTTTGAGAGCGTAGTGTTCTGGGGGGATTGTATGGCACTACAAGCTCCTTGAGATAGACTGGTGCCTGTCCATTTAGGGCTTTATAAGTGAGAAGAAGAATCTTGAATTCTATTCTATATTTTATGGGAAGCCAATGCAGAGAGGCTAATACAGGAGTAATGTGATCTCTTCTCCTAGTTTTAGTCAGTACACGTGCTGCAGCATTTTGAACCAGCTGAAGTGTCTTAAGCGACTTGCTCGGGCAGCCTGCTAAAAGAGAATTACAATAATCCAGTCTAGAGGTAACAAAAGCATGGACGAGCTTTTCGGCGTCGCCCTGAGACAGGATAGATCTGATTTTAGCAATGTTACGGAGATGAAAGAAGGCAGTTCTTGAAGTTTGTTTTATGTGAGAGTTGAAGGATAAATCCTGATCAAATAGAACCCCAAGGTTTCTAACAGTTGTGCTTTGTGCCAGAGTAATGCCATCTAGGGCAGTTAGGCTAGCATAGGTTTCTCTAAGGTGTCGTGGGCCCAGTACAATGACCTCAGTCTAGTCTGAGTTAAGAAGAAGCACTAACGACACATACGTGTAAAAATGAACCTGTTGTGTCTGATGCTAATGCTAATGCTAACGCTGAGCAGAAGCACAGCTGAGCGTCAAGTCAGGGCATGTCTGAATTGGAGTGGGCGGGGCTGGAGCAGGTCCTTTTTGGAGGGAAACTGAGCCGCATAAATGGCTCTGAAGGGAAAGAGAAACTAACAGGAAGCAGTGGAACAACAGCTACACACTGGTGAGTGACGGTGGCAGAGGATTGTGGGTGATTAAAAGATACTTTAATACGTTTTTACTTTTCAGATGTCTCTACATAGCTCATAGGAGTGTGTGTGTGTGTGTGTGTGTGTGTGTGTCTGTGTTTCTGTTTGTGTGTGTGTGTGTGTGCGCGCACGTGATACTGTATTTATAATAACAGACCTGATGCCTGACTATTATGGAAGCCCAAAAGAGTCAAAATTAAATAAATAAAAACAACATTTTGAAATAAAAACAACATTTTGAAATAAAAACAACATTTTGAAATAAATACCATTTTGATAAATAACAGACAAATATTAAATATGCCCATTAAATGGTAAAATAAGGTAATATTATTATTGTTACACCCCGAAAAGGGAATAAACACATTAGGAAGGACACGGGAAAACAATTAGGATTTTGTAACTTTTATTAGTGACCATTAACGATTATTTTTACTTCTCCTGAAAAAAAAGAAGAAAGCTCAGGAACCTAAAGAACAGAATAATGTTAAACACAAATAAAGGACACAAAAAACCCCAAACCATCCCATATCCTTGAACTAATTAACTTTAACAAAAGTTAACCTGGTGGGCCGGCCAAAAAGAAGAAAAAGATGCGGTACTGGGCCAACCCTCTACAGGGCCGTAGAAGCCAGTACCACATCCAAACTAAGAAAGAAAAAAACCCAATCTACTCCTGAAAATCAACTAAAAACGAAAACAGGACAGCCGGTCCCATCAGAAACAAACAAAACATACCTAAACCCCAAAAAGAGAAGCGCAGGTGGAGGAGCAGGAACAGACCTCCGCCCAGCTCCGCGTCTGCAAGTGAATGAGAGAGAGAGTGCACTCCAGGCCCAGCCTATTTATAGGCGGAGCCGTAGGCTTTTCAAGCGCCTGAAAAATAAATCCCCAAATTGGAAAACAGTAACAAAAATAAAGAAGAGGTAATTTAATCACAACAAAAACTACCTTATAACCAATAAATAAAAAGAACAATGTCTTAAAGTCATAAATATATAATATAACAAAAAGAAACTTGCAAATACCTAACACCCCCACCCAGTGACACTGAATAAGTATGAACTGTGGTCTCCACACACAAAGGCCACATTCAACTCATTCAGAGCCATAGCGTTAGAGCCTATAAACGTGATAGGGCGTCGGCGATGACATTATCACACCCACGAATGTGCGTGATCACAAGATTAAACTGTTGTAATCGCAAAGACCAATTCATCAGCCTGCGGTTCTTGTTACGCATCCTATCAAGAAAAACCAGCGGATTGTGGTCGGTGTAAATGACCACAGGCACACTAGAACAACCGACATACACCTCGAAATGTTCTAAGGCCATGATTAAAGCCAGCGCTTCTTTCTCAATGGTGGAATACCACCGCTGGTGTCGATTCAGCTTTTTCGAAAAAAACGACACGGGATGTTCGACACCTTCACCGTCATCTTGCAGGAGTACGGCCCCCACGCCCGAATCACAGGCGTCCACAGCAACCTTAAAGGGTCTTTCAAAAGAAGGAGCCGCAAGTACGGGTGCGTTGACAAGCAGTGTCTTAGTCTGGTCAAAAGCAAATTGACAAGCCTGAGTCCAACAAAATTCAACTTTTGGACTGAGAAGGTCAGTTAAAGGAGCCGCCACTACAGAAAAGTTTTTACAAAAACCACGGTAATAACCGATCATGGCCAAGTAGCGACGGAGCTCCGTACGATTCACAGGCGGTGGGATTGCTGAAATAGCTTCGACTTTAGCCTGAACTGGTCGCACCTGACCTCCACCCACTTGTTTCCCCAAGTAAGTGACAGTTGCTTTGCCAAACTCACATTTAGAGAGGTTCACAGTCAGGTTGGACTCCCGCAGCCGCTGGAAAACTCTACCCAGATGCTCCAAATGCTCCCCCCAGGATGACGAGCAAACAACCACATCATCTAGGTAGGCTTCACAAAAAGGCAAGCCAGATAAAACGACATTCATAAGCCTTTGGAAAGTAGCGGGTGCGTTGCACATGCCAAAAGCCATCACATTGTACTGAAGGAAATCGTCGGGTGTGACAAACGCAGATATCTCCTTGGCGCGTTCTGTCAGGCAGACCTGCCAGTAGCCTTTCAACAAATCAAGCTTACTGACGTACTCTGCTGCGCCCACGTGATCCACGCAATCCTCCATCCTCGGCAACGGATAACAATCCGGCCTAGTCACCCCATTCACCTTCCTAAAATCAGTGCAAAAACGGTCTTCACCATTGGCTTTTACTGTCAATAGGCACGGAGAACTCCACGCACTACTACTATTCTCGGCTATGCCGTGTAATACCATGTAGTCAACCTGTTTTTTTAGACGAGAGCGTTTTTCAGGATTGACTCGGTAAGGATGCTGTTTAATGGGCTTAGCATCCCCCACATCGATATCGTGGTAGAGCACGTGCGTCTTAGAGGGAACATCCCCAAACAGTGAATCATATGATTTAATTAATTCAACCAGACCACGATGCTCCGACTCAGATAGATGGGAAAGCAACATTGGCAAATTCTGCAACACTACTGAGTTAGCAAACCGTCCCTCAGTCAGCGCCACAGACAAACCATCCTCCTCCGGAGGTGCTGAAACAGATGCCTCCTGTCCACCTGTCACCAAGCTCACCCGCGCTTCAGCACTTTCAGCACCACCTGTAACGGACAGCTCCGCACGTTCCACAACCTCACCGACCGCAGACACAACTGGCTCGCCATGCTCAAAATACGGTTTCAACATATTAACATGGCACAGCCGCGTCGAACGGCGACGGTCCGGCGTGATAATTAAATAGTCCCTTTCACCTACTTTGTTTTTAATAAGGTACGGACCAGCATATCGTGCCTGTAAACTAGAGCCAGGGATTGGAAGTAACACCAATACTTTTTCTCCCGGTTTAAATTCTCGCATTTTAGCCCGTCTGTCAAACAAAGACTTCATACGTCCCTGTGCAACCTTGAGATTTTCCCTGGCTATCTCACATGCACGGCGCAGTCTATGTCTAAACCGACAGACATAATCCAACAGGTTGGTCTCTGCTTCCGCCCTCACCCACTTTTCTTTCAGCAGTTTTAAGGGGCCCCGAACATTGTGTGCAAAAACCAGCTCTGCTGGACTAAAACCCAGGGACTCCTGGACCACCTCCCGTATGGCAAACATTTGCAAATGCACCCCCTCATCCCAGTCATTCTCAAACTCCAGACAGTAAGTGCGAAGCATTGTTTTAAGCGTCTGGTGGAAACGTTCTAACGCCCCTTGACTTTCGGGGTGAAATGCGCTTGAGTGGTAGTGCTGGATATTAAGTTGCTTTAGGACCTGGGCGAATATTTTTGACATAAAATTCGAGCCCTGGTCAGACTGTACCACCCACGGTAACCCGAACAAGGAAAAAAAACTTAACCAATGCTTTCACAACAACTGGAGTGGTAATTTTACGCACAGGGAAAACCTCCGGAAACCGTGTGGCCGCGCACATAACAGTAACTAGGAATTTATTCCCAGACTTAGTTCGAGGTAGCGGACCCACACAGTCAACCAGAACACGTTCAAATGGCTCACCCACAGCTGGGATTGGATACAGGGGGGCGGGAGGAATAATCTGATTAGGTTTACCAGAGACTTGGCACCAATGACAGACCCTACAATGACGTACGACGTCACTTTTCAACCCGGGCCAAAAGAAGTGGCGCAAAATGCGATCATATGTTTTTTTAACGCCCAGATGGCCAGCGAGCAGATTGTCATGAGCCATTTTCAATATTTCAGTCCGATAGGGAGTTGGAACCACAATCTGCGTAATCACGCTCCACTCTTCAGCTGGAGAGACACCAAGCGGTGTCCATTTACGCATCAACATCCCCTCATTCAAAAAGTAGCCTGTAGACATTGATTCCCTCAAGTCATCAGACACAACGACTTCAAACAGACGTGCCAAACTTTCGTCTGCTTTTTGATCGCTGATCAACTGCTGCCTGGACAGCGACAGCTTACTCACGTCAGGGCCACCACTTTCACACTCCCCAGTGCTCCGTGTAGGTACTATAGGCTCTGCGTCACAAACCTTGTCAGTTTTAAAGTCATGCATAAAACTCTCACTCAAATCAATGTCCTCTTTATCCTGCGCCCGCTCACGTTTCGCAGCTGCCCGTGTAACGGCACAAGATGTGAAAACGCGTGGATAATTCCGTGCCAGCTCATCAGGACCTTTGGACCTAACAGGAACAGGTGTAACCTCAGGTGTAACCAACACTCTGCCTCCCGCTAAATCGTTCCCCATAATAACAGAGACTCCCTGTATCGGGAAATCTGGACGCACGCCCACCACAGCGTATCCAGACCATAAGTCTGACTGAAGCATGATCTTATGTAAGGGAACACCAATATCCTGCATACTGAAACCACGTACAGGCACCTCAATACCAACAGCAGTACTTTTATCTAAAGGCAACACACCCTCCAAAATAAAAGACTGTGAGGCTGCAGTATCCCGCAGGATTTTTACCGGAGTTTTACACTCACCGGACAGCGACACAAACCCGTCCATGACAAACGGTTTGAAGTCTGCGTATTTAGAGTTTCTTTCACACGGAAGTGACATACCAACCTCATACTCAGTTTTAATCAGAGCCACTGGTCTGGTATTTTTCTTTTTTAGCACAGGACAACCCGAAATGACATGTCCTTTCTTTTTACAATAAAAACAGTACACATCATCCTTTGTCCTGGCCTCGGGTGCATCAGATTTAACGTCTCCACTAGACACCGAGCTAAGGACAGGTTCCATCTGTCCACTCACATTTTTACTCACGTCTTTGCCATTATTAATACCTCGGTCAGACTTATAAAATGAAAAAGGGCGCTCTGAGAATACAGACTTGTGCGTCAACACATATTCCTCCGCCAACACAGCAGCCTTAACCACGTCAGTAACTTTATTTTCATTTAAGTATGTGGTGACTTTATCTGGGAGACAGTTTTTTAAATCCTCCATTAATATTAGCTGCTTTAGCTGGTCAAAATCAGTGACATTTTGGGATGAACACCATCTATCAAACAGCACTTCTTTTTCTCTGACGAAATCTACGTAGGACTGATTATATTGTTTTTTTAGTCGTCTAAACTTCTGACGATAAGCTTCAGGGACCAGCTCATATGCATGCAGAACCGCAGCCTTAACTTTATCAAAATCAAGGCTATCAGTAGCCGACAAT
Source organism: Gouania willdenowi (assembly GCF_900634775.1). Lineage (NCBI taxonomy): Eukaryota > Metazoa > Chordata > Actinopteri > Blenniiformes > Gobiesocidae > Gouania > Gouania willdenowi. The sequence continues at coordinate 15,150,016 of NC_041046.1, read as the reverse complement.
GACGCATAAGCCTCCTGCGCTTTTCCAACTAGTGAACACTGCAACAACACCGTCCACGCTTCCCTGGGCCATCTGAGAGACATTGCCACCCTTTCAAAAAGAGTAAAATATTTGTCCACATCTTTCTCATTAAATTGTGGAACAAGACGAATATTTTTACTCACATCAAACGCACGTTCCCTTTGTGGCTGCTGCTGCTGCAGCACCGCCAACTCCAGCTCACGCAGACGAATTTGGGCCTCCTGCTCAACTTTCACTTTCTCCAGCGATAATCGTTGGAGTTCCACTTCCAACTCTTTTAACCGTACCGAGTCCTCACTAGAGGACAAACGAGGACCCTCTGCTGGGAGTGATGAAGCAGGTAAAACTCCTCTCTCTACAAGTTCCTCAAGCAGTTCGGATTTAACCATACTCTTCCTACCCTGCTTAGAAACAGCCACTCTATAATAATCAGCCAGCATAATTAAATGCTCTCTCGTACATTTGTGAACCACCTCTACACTGGGCGCTTTCACAAACTCCTCCAGATTAAACACGAGAGACATAATTACACAAATGCGCAGCAACAACAGTTACACCTGTTATTGCACAAAACTCCAGACTAAACTCCTCAAAAAGTCTTGGATAACCTCTCACTCACTCACAATAACCCAAAAATATTACCCAAAAACGAAGTCCAAACAAACATACCCCTTAATCAAAAAGTTACCTGCAACAAATAACCCAAAAAACGAAGGGCCAAAAAACTAAAGGCAACAAAAGGGCAACAAATGACTACGTGCTAGATTTTTGGTTTGAACGAGCCCCCATAATATGTTACACCCCGAAAAGGGAATAAACACATTAGGAAGGACACGGGAAAACAATTAGGATTTTGTAACTTTTATTAGTGACCATTAACGATTATTTTTACTTCTCCTGAAAAAAAAGAAGAAAGCTCAGGAACCTAAAGAACAGAATAATGTTAAACACAAATAAAGGACACAAAAAACCCCAAACCATCCCATATCCTTGAACTAATTAACTTTAACAAAAGTTAACCTGGTGGGCCGGCCAAAAAGAAGAAAAAGATGCGGTACTGGGCCAACCCTCTACAGGGCCGTAGAAGCCAGTACCACATCCAAACTAAGAAAGAAAAAAACCCAATCTACTCCTGAAAATCAACTAAAAACGAAAACAGGACAGCCGGTCCCATCAGAAACAAACAAAACATACCTAAACCCCAAAAAGAGAAGCGCAGGTGGAGGAGCAGGAACAGACCTCCGCCCAGCTCCGCGTCTGCAAGTGAATGAGAGAGAGAGTGCACTCCAGGCCCAGCCTATTTATAGGCGGAGCCGTAGGCTTTTCAAGCGCCTGAAAAATAAATCCCCAAATTGGAAAACAGTAACAAAAATAAAGAAGAGGTAATTTAATCACAACAAAAACTACCTTATAACCAATAAATAAAAAGAACAATGTCTTAAAGTCATAAATATATAATATAACAAAAAGAAACTTGCAAATACCTAACAATTATAAAATATTGATTTAATAGAATACTGAGATTTGATTTCATGTTCAGGATGTGGAGGTTTTAAATGAAAGAGTATTTATTTATTATTACAGTAGGTAATATAAATAGGCATATTATGTATGGTCTTTTAACAAAAAGTCATACTGATAGGTTAACAATAAATAAAAAAAATACATGAATATTTTATTTTATATTATATATATTCCCTCGGTTAAAAATGTTTGGAGAGATTTCTGTATATTCTAGTGGTTCCCAAACTGGGGTACATGTACCCCTAGGACAGGGGTCTGCAACCTGTGGCTCTGGAGCCTTATGTGGCTCTTTGACTCTTTTTGCAATGGCTCCCTATAGCTATAAAAAAAAATTTAAAATAATGAATTGTTATTTCTTACAGAGGTTATTTATGATACATGACATTGACACCAAATAAAATCATGATAAAACAATGTTTCAACCTAAAAATAAATGACATTGTGCAATAACTCATCAACCATAAACCATCCTTACACCTGTGGTTAACCTTACGTTTTAAATCTCTGGTAAGATAACTAAACCAACAAAAAGACTATTCTGGAAGAAAATAGAGATTTTATTTGTGTGGGGAAATATTTAATTAACTGTCGACGTGCCAGATTAATATGCATGCTTGATATGTTGCAAGAAATGAGCAGTTAGTACATGATGACCGACATGATGATACATCAACAAAAAAAAAAAAATATTAATATTATTATTCAATATATTTGTAACTACATATTTTCTACACTATATTGTCTTCATTGAGATTGTATTTTAATCAGGTGAGAGGAAGCAAAATGGCTCCTTTGAGAACAATGTTTGCAGACCGCTGCCCTCGGTAAACATGAACACCTTTCAGGAGGTTTTTTTCATCCATCAATCATAATTTGTTGCACAACTCCTTGAAATACACCAAAAGGCAAAAACATCAAAAATAAATGAACAAGGTTAATGTTGGACGAGTCTAAATGTATAACATGAGCTTAGGCGTACATGGGGTTTAACGTTTGTTTGGGAAACACTGTTCTATGTTCAATGTTTCTATTTTTGAGGATTTTGTTCACGATCCTGTGAGTGTCCCTCTGAAAGGTGGAAACCCAAGTTACGAGGGCATCACACGTTAGAGTAACACAATCTTATTCTCAGCTCGTCACATATTGACCATCGGTGAGGACCCCTTTGCGTCAGTGTTCGACGCACGGGGTACCCCATCGATGTTTATTTTCGATGCTGAGTCCATGTTCCACCCACAGACAATGAGAAACAGAGCGGACACGTATATTTTATTAGCAAATTGCCTTATTTCAAGATAGATTGTGGCTTTAGAAAGGTTTTGATGACATTTCTAGTGAGAAATGTCATCAATACTAAATGTTCACGGTTTCATTTAAATTTGAGGGGAAGATAATAAGGAGGAGATGATTAAGTTTCAACTTGCAACACTTTATTTTTCCTAATTTATGCCATTACTTCATTAGGCCCGAGCGCCACGAGCTGGTGAAGGGGCGGAGCTTATGCGAACGTATCGTGCCCGTCAGTGACCAGGGACCCATGTCATGTCGTAGGCATGCCGTTGCACTTTCCAAAAATGTATAGTTCATTGTAATCAAAAAGGGGAAACATTGTTATTGGGTTGGGTTATTTTTCTTTCTTTCTTTCTTTCTTTCTTTCTTTCTTTCTTTCTTTCTTTCTTTCTTTCTTTCTTTCTTTCTTTCTTTCTTTCTTTCTTTCTTTCCCGGTGTCGGAACCAACTCACCTACTTTTCACCCACTGAACTATTATGTTCTCAAAAATTCAAACAAAATTCAATTGCGCGCGTCTCTAATTTCTGGCTATTTCCGCTCACATTGTATTTTAACGCATTTCTCCCAGGGCGTTTCACTGACGGGGTTCAAAATCTCTGGAGATTACCTAGAGATATGGGACACCAAACGTGATCCATCGATTTTTGATAACTTTTACAGTGTTTTTTGTAGGTAAAAAATGTTGGAAAATGCTCCCATTTGCACATACAAACTCTGGTTTGTGTCAAACGTGAATCAGTTGTTAAACCAGCTCAATGTGTAAAAACAGACATTGGTGCGTTAGCGCCCCCTACAGACTGAAGAGAATTTAATATGAGACAAATGTCCTATTTTAGCACTTCTCCTTGGGCGTTTCACCGACGGGGCTTAAAGTTGCTGGAGATCATCTAGAGAAGTGGGACATCAAAAGTTAGCCATGGATTTTTGATAACTTTTAGTATGTTTGCAGGGCGGAGCCGTGAATCTTGGCCTAATTTTTTTTTTTTTTTAAATGTTCCCATTTGCACATACAAAGTCAAATGTGCGTCGAATGTGACTCAGTTGTTAAAGGGCCCATGCTTCATACACATGCCCAAAGTGTTTTTTTCATTGATTCATTGATAGTGAGCTTACAAACATGATGAAGACAACTATACTCAACTACCTCACAGAAAAATACCAGGATGCCCTGCTGGCATTGGCATCGCTTCTTAATCCCAGGTTAAAATCACAATACATTGACAGTGACAAGAAAAAGGGAGTGCAATCCAAAGCTGTTTCTGAACTGGAGTTCATCCTGGATGCACAAGCATACCATCAGCCTCCATCCACATCACAAAGTCCTGAGGTAGAAGAACAAATTCCACCAAAGAAAGCAAAGGAGAAAACATTAGTCAGCTTTTTAAAAACCTTTATCTGCAGCTGCCACCACATCTGCTTCCCCAACACTAAGAGAGGCAATATGGGGAACTAAAGGCCTACCTGTCCACACCAAATGCAGACAGTGAGATGGATCCTCTTTAATGGTGGAGACTCCATGAGGGAAACTTTCCAAGAGTTATCCAACAAGCCCGAAAGTATCTGTGCATTCCAGCAACAAGTGCTCCCTCAGAACGTGTCTTTAGCACAGGTGTAACATAGTAACTTGTCAAAGGGCTACCCTCATGCCAGATAAAGTGGACAAATTGGTTTTCCTGGCAAAAAATCTGTGACTGTAATCTGTCATTTTAATGTGTCTCCTGTTTCGAAGGAGATGTGTCAGCATGTGTTCTAAAGCAGCTGTATTATTCACTCAGGTTATAGACATTACAGTTAAATATTTGTTCTAAATTGTTGCTTTTTAAGAGAGAACCAGTTACTTAAAGGTATTGTAGACGATGTTTAGCTTCCGGGTGGATCATCAAGACTATTGGTCCTCCTAATTGTCAATCATGTTTACTAAAGGCCGTCGTACGTGCTCGTGCCCGGTGCGCACCGGGTCCTTTGAAAATGGATTTTCACTTACCGGTGGCGAGTCTGACATAGTGGGAAAAGTGCAAATCTTCTTTTGTAAGGTAAGCTTGTATGACCGATGTCCACACCAACTTGTAAACAGAGCTGTGCACGAGGAAAACGGGGCTCGTGCACGCTCTCCCGCACACGTAGGCGTGTTGCGCATGCGCGTTTTTTTTCAAAATGTGGAGAGGGCGTTTCTTTTTTAAACATCGTCCACAATACCTTTAAGTTTGTATTTTTATTTGACCCTTTTCAATAAGCTATTTACTGTGTTTAGTTTTCATGTTACAAAAGTGCACTTTGTTCTTGTTCATCATGTTCATTTTATGTTTACGTTCATTGTACATTTTGATTAAAAATTGCACTATTTAAATTTATATGATATATAAATAGTCTGTTTTTTAGGTTTAAATGTTTACATACATTTTACATATGTTTACATAGGGGGGAAAATGGTCAGAAATGTGCAAATTAGTCAAAAATAAAATCAATTGTAAAAAGATTTTATTTATTATATTTTTGCCATATCGCCGATTTGGTAGCGTCAAACGGTGTGCACTGAGTTTAAGTGATACTTAGGACTTGAAGTACTCAGGTGATGAGAATATTCAACTTTGCATTCGCTACAAATAATGTTAGTTTCATCCAATTGGCCGTCTGGAAACGATTTAAAATTCAAATGTTTGAGCTCTGTAACTTTCTCCATGTTTCTGTCCTGCAAGTTCTTTTCTCTTCTGGTGTCACGTACTGAGTTTACCTCCGTACTGAGATTATAACCCTAACCCTAACATAATTCAATAAACAAACAAAACATGTGTCCGTTCACTTTGAAAACAAAAATGATTATTTTATTTTTTTTTAGCAAAAATTCATTTTCCGGGAGTGCGCATGTACGTGCATGTGCATATATGCGCATATACACTCTCAGTACGATGTGAACTCTTCATCATGTAACATAACAACATCTGACCCAATGAGCAACTGACTTTCAAAATAAGATAATAATTAAAAACCGCATTAATGCACGTTAATTAATTGTGTGTTAACACAATAATGACGCGTTAACTTGCCCAGCACTAATATATATTGATGTAGGCGATATTGTCATTTTCCATATCGCCAAAATAGAAAACTCAATATATCTTGAATCTGACCAAAGAACAAACCAATACCAAAGAACAACACACATTCCTCAGTTTCCTTTTTGTGTCCACAGTTCAGGACTTGTGCATCAACTTCTGCTTTGAATCTTGCCTCTGTGGGTTGGTCACCATGACAACAGCACTTCTGGAAAATTTGGGGATGCAGAAGTTTGGTCCTAGTAATGTCCTAATGGCAGAGTTTAGGTAAGCATGAATTAGTACCTCAAGTGGCACTTTAGCACACCTGTGAAGGTAATTATCAGTCCCATTGATTGATTGGTCATATTTGGATTAGGAGCTGTTCCAGAGACCCGAGTGAGGCCATCACAAAAAGACTGGAACAAATGCAGAACATCTTCCTGCAACACTACAAAGATGTACCTACGGACACCAAAGGTGCATCATCAAAGAACATTGATCTCTGTTTTTATGGTTAATTCTATCCCCGTGTCATAATATATTGACTTCAGAGCATGAAGCCTCCTAATGATTTGTGTTGTTATTAATGAGTCATTGCTAAGGCATGTGCTTTTATTTATTACAGCTAAGGCAGAACAATGTTCCAATGAGTCGCAGAGGTGGTATTACACCATCTTGGAAAATATCGTCCGTCAGGAGAAGAGAAGGCTGGGGATCAAAGACCTCTCAGTGAGTGTTTTTTCTGAAAAATAAAAATTGTGACTTTTCTAATTCAAAACTTGTAAAGCTCACATAAAATGTACGCACACATATTTTAGAACGGTAATAATACAGCTCTTTGACTGCAAAGAAATACATGTCATTTTCACTAAGACCGTTCGAAACCCTCTCCGCCTCCCCTCCCCCTGTTATAAATTTGAGCCCCCCCCCAGTTTGGGAACCTCAGCCTACAGTAAGAAGGTCCTGGGTTGGAACCCTGGGACCTATCTGGAGTTTGCATCTTCCCCCTGTGTTTATCTGCTTACTCTCTTAATCTATTACATGTATGTTATTTTAATAAGAATCTGTAGTGTAGGGGCTCCTACTAATTTTACGAATTCTGTTTCATGGTATCATTTTTCTGCGTCAATTTATACTTTTTTTTTTTTCACCTCTGTTTCATTGTCTTTCCTCATTTAGATGACTTTACTGTTTATTAAACATCCTGACATTTGACCAAATATACTCAATAGGGTAATAGAGTCAACTACAGTTATTCATATTACCGTATTTTTCAGGCTATAAGGTGCACCGGATTATAAGGCGCACTATCAATGAATGGACCTGACTGGGTCTATTTTAATACATAAGGCGCACCGGTTTGTTATTATTAATAATATTATTATTAAGACGCATTAAGCAAAATAAAATAGTCAGATAAGTCAAACTTTATTCAACTCATTAACAATAACTCTCAACATTGTTCAGGTTTAACACATAAAATACAGAGCAATACACTCACTTTTTCAGTTCAGTATGTTGAAGCACAGTAGTTAATTTCATACATAAGGCGCAACTGATTATAAGGCGCACTGTCGATTTTTGAGAAAATTAAAGGATTTTAAGTTCGCCTTATAGTCCGAAAAATACGGTACGTTTTCTATGCTTCATTTGATTTACAAAAACGGGAGAGTTATGTTGAAATCCCACAAGATTACGTTGCGAGAGCGTCACATGTTCGTTACTCACACTGCTAGACCCTCAGCCAGCTGTTTAAGGAGAAAAATATCATGAAAACGAGTCCTATGGATCCTTTAATTACCTCCAACTGTCCAATCACTGTCATGTTTCGCATTAAATCCCCACGTAGCCATGTGACTACACTAGAGGTGCAATGGTGCGTTCACACCGGAAGGGACTTCAGCGTATCATCAAGCAGCTTCCCTTCAATCAATGCAACTCACTCAATTCAAGCGACTCAATCGCACAATCTGAGTCCATGGAAGTCGCTCAAAGTTTAACATTTTTATAGGGATCGACCGCTTTGAATTTATTCGAAGCGATGCCGATACAGATTTTTTTTCCATCAGCTGATGACCGATACGGACTGCCGATTTTCTTGAGCCGATATTTGGAGCCGATTAAAAAGGTGAGGTAGAACGACAACAAGTAAAAAAATATTTAACAAATATTAAAAACAGGTGATGTAGAACAAGAGCAAGTAAAAAAATATTTCTGCTCTCTGTAAATAATGCGGATCGGCGAACGCAGCAACACATAAAACTCGCAAAAATTGGCCGATGTATCGGTTTATCACTACATTTTTACCCTTTAAAGCGACGCTGTGTCGCGACATCCAATCGGCATGAGCTCCTCCCTAGGTCACTTCCCTGGTCATCACGCCACTAAAGAAACGTGGAAACATGGAGGAGGTGGTAAAGATTACAGAGCTCTGAGTTCTTCATGAGGATCTCATGAACCCAGATACGATGGTGTCTATAGCCTTCTGGCTTTTTTGGATTGTGTACAACAAGTACAGTGCCGCAATAGTGGTAGGATCATCCATGTGAAAATGTGAAAATGAAAATTGAGCTGAAAACGGCTTTAAAATTGGCGGAGGAGGTGAAGCGATGAAGTGAGGAAAAAGTATGACTGTGTTCAAGCAGCTTAACACAAGCTGCGTTTCCATTACTCTTGGAAATGAGTAAAATCCAAATAGAACAATAAAAACTGGTGATGGAATCATGAATTTTGGAAAAACACTGAAATATCACAAAAGAAAAATGTACGCTTTCACAAAGAGGTTTTTCTGACATTTTGATATTGAAATGTGTCGCAAAAGCGCTATGGAAACAGTTATCCATCAATTACAGTTATCCATCAATTACAGTTATCCATGCAATTATCCATCACAAGATGGGTCGTACCTGGTCACATGACCATTACTTTCAGAGAAAACATGGTGTGATACGTGTAAACGGAAGAGGAGACATTTCTTAGCAATAGACTTAAAAATGATTACTGCCACATTAGTCATGAAACAACAAAGGATTACAGTGTTCTTTTTGCAGCTTGTTGGATGATATTTCACAAAAGTTACGAAATAATCTTTAATGGAAACAATTTCAAAATGCAATTATACTTTGTTGAAAATTTTGAAATATTGCTTTTTATTTTGCGGAAAAATGTATTGGAAACAGCTACAGGGGATTTAGGTGGTCTGTAGTAGCTGAAGTCGCATTCGATGTGAACACACCTTCTACTGCGATGCGTCACTAGGGAAACTAATTGAAAAAAAACACTTCAGATTAAGGTCCACATTCATTTTTAGTCACAGGATAACATGATAACTAGTCAACCCATAACACGACGATGAATGGACTTTTCAGCCTTTTTTAATATTATTTTTAATCTTGGTTGTTGGGATGTGGGTGTGTTTTTACAGGGTTTGATGGAGCATGATCTCTTCCAATGCTTGTTAGTGGCCTGTTGTTTGGAAATTACTACGGTTTTAAACGACCTCCCATGTGACTTCCCTCTGCTGCTTCAGATCTTTAAATTGGTTCCTTATCACTTCTGGAGGGTGAGTGTCAGCGCTTTGACATCGCATGTAAACTTTACCCTAAGACATAGTTATTGTGGGATTTTCCAGGTGATTGAACCAGTTCTACGTTCGGAGGTCAGCTTTTCTCGTCCCGTGGTGAAAGAACACCTCTCCCAAGTGGAAGTCAATTGTTTAGAGATTTTGGTCTGGACCAGTGACTCTCCGCTATGGGAGGAAATCCGAGCGAATGGAGGTGGACTGCCCACCTGCATGGAGGTCAGTCGCAACTAGCTAGTGTGAACAAGTTTAAGGGATAAGCATTGGTTGGTTCCTCTTCTGTTTAGGGTTCTCCATAGAGGGGGAGGTGAAAAAATCGATAATCGATTGATCGTGATTTTATTATTGATTATTATGAATTGATTCTTCAATTTCCAAATTTTTCGAATTGTAATAAAAACCAAGATGATTCCTGCTAATTTGCATGTTTTAATCACACCATACAATATTAAAGGTGCTTTGCTTAATAGACAAGTAAAATAATTCACCAGCTTACTGTTGTTAAATAGAAGATTAATAAAAAAAAAAAAAAATAATAATCAAAAATCAAATCGATAATCATTAATAATTAAAAATGGGTTTGCTATTGAATCGAGACTTCAATAATTAGAATCAATCCAATCTGTATATGTGGATGATTAACCACTCCTACTCTTTGGCAGTGTTCATCTTAAAAGCATATTTTGAATCAGTTTCAGTCTTTTACTAAAATAAAACTTAGTTTTGGTCAGAACTTACTCATCAGGACTATTTCAGGTATAGTCTAGTTTTAATAAACTAAATCCTAGGTTTCCAAAATGAGTTACAGGTACCCCCAGGGGGGGTACGAGAATAAAAAATTAAAATTGGAAACTAGAATATAAATGGACCAGCAGTCAGGAGCCTCCATACATTGCCACTAATTACACATTAGCCGATATAAGACTGCCCCTGGTTACAGATTATTGTTCTTTTTTTATTATTATATATGATTCCTCAACAGGATAGGTAAAATTCAGAGAAAGGATTTACTGTAGGGCTACATTGTTTGTGACATTACATCAGTGGTTCCCAACTTTTTTGGGTCGTGACTCGTGACCCTATTTTGATATTACACATTTTCAGAGTCTCCAGAGACTTTTTTTTTTCTTTTTTCTAGAATTAGCTTTTGATGATGATTGTTGTTGCCAGGATTTGTGCAAAAAGTGATAAGATGCACCAGCTCAGATATTTTTATTCTGCATTTTATTTTTAACTAGATTTATATTTGAAAAAGTGAAAGTATAGAATACAGTTGTTTAAGTGTGTTGTCATAATTTGAAAAATAATAATAACTGAAACATTTTAAAAATAGATTTTTATTCAGTATTTTTTTATTATCAATTATTAGACATTTATTATCAATTATTAGACATTTATTATCAATTATTAGACATTTATTATCAATTATTAGACATTTATTATCAATTATTAGACATTTCAAGGGACCTCACATGGGGTCACGACCCCAAGGTTGAAAAACACTGCATTACATTACTGTTTTTTTAAAGGTGCAGTCCGCGACTTTCAGCTCCCTCTCTCCCTCTGTCCCCGCTGCTCTCTTGCCCTGCCTCCAAACATTCCAAAGTCCCTCCCTCAGAGGAGCTAACAAGCTAACGTCAGTCCGACAGCAATCACAGTAATATAACATGCTCTGTTAAAAGCATATTACTGCAGCGCTTCTCTCTCTCTATGTGCACACAGTACACCAACCTAGCAGCAGCAACAACACAGTGTCACTTACAACTGCCCACACGGAGGCTGCTGCGCACACAAACACCACATGCACCACAGAGTTCTAGTGTAACAATTACAAATCAAACATAATGTAAATCAAGCAGCAGTAATTACCTTTCAAGCAAAAATGTCAGCAATTCCATCTTCTACTCCTCCAGACCATACACTGTAAAAAAAGACACCCCCGGGAAAAGGGTGGGGACTGTGAGCAACAGCTGTCAGACAGCCCATCAAACACAATCCTGGCTCTGATTGGTTCTTTTTGCTCAGTCACGGTGCATTCTGGCAATCTGCCAAAAGCTGCAGGAGCAGCAGGGGGGACTCAATGAGGCTGTTTTTTTACACAAACTACTAGTTTCATGTAAAGCTGTACTTACATAGTGACAGCTTTAGCAAATATGACAAAAAGTCGACTAACGTTAGCTTGTTAGCTCCTCTGAGGGAGGAACTTTGGAAAGTTTGGAGGCAGGGCAAGAGAGCAGCGGGGAGGGAGGGGGAGAGGAGGATCTGAGAGTTGCGGACTGCACCTTTAACATGGATATAGTAATCATTGGCATCATAACCAATAAAATGGTAACTCATGTCAGTTTACAGTGAAAGACTTGTGTTTTCGTCATTGTCTAAGGTGATGCCTGCTGCAAAGGCTGAAGACCCAACACAGACAGACTTACAAGCAGCTCCTAATGCACCTGCAGCAGGTAAGATAAACTACATCACTACTGAAACTACAGCTGCTGTATCTAAACTATAAATCACTGTAAATACTCATGAAATGTCTAACAATTCAGTATTGAGTAAGAGCATAATGTATACGTACAGCACAACCCTGGATGCAACCCGAGAAGATGTGTTTGGTTAAAAAAACTACAGTGCATTGAGAAAGTATTGACAGCACTTCACTTTTTCCACAGTTTGTTACGTTACAGCCTTATTCCAAATCATATTAAAGTAATTTATTTTCTCAAAATTCAAAATGACCCCATAATGACAATGTGCAAAAGTTTTTTTGTTTTTTAGATTTTTGCAAATTTATGAAAAACAGAAAACTTAGAAATCACATTTAAAGTATTCACAGCCTTTAACATGAAACTCAAAATTGAGCTCAGGTGCATCCTGTTTCTGTTGATCATCCTTGAGAGGTTTCTACATTTCACCTGTGGTAAGTTCACTTGATTGGACATGATTTGGAAAGGCACACACCTGTCTATATAAGGTGCAAACACTGAGAATGAAGTCAAAGGAATTGTCTGTAGACCTCAGAGACAGGGATTGGTTTGAGGCTCAAATCTGGGGATGGATACAGAAACATTCCTGCTGCTTTGAAGGTCCCAATGAGAACAGTGTGGCCTCCATCATTTGAAAATGGAGGAAGTTATGAACCACCAGGACCAGTGGCGGCTGGTATAGATGCATAGATTACCTGTTATTTTTTTTCGGAGGCAAACCCTTAAAAGAAGGTAAAGCCACATTCCAAATGTCACACAGGGACTTTTATTAACAGAGGTGTAGAGAACAAAATCAAAATGTATAAAACAAATCGTGCAGTGTGATGGTAACAAGTTGTTTTGAGTCCTGTTTGTAAAGTTATCAACCCGCGGACACCTCCGCATCTCTACAGCACACACAGTGTTTTACTGAGCATTACGCCTGTCACAGACTTTCTCATCATGGGGACCATGTCCTTAGCAATATGGTATTCTACTGCCTTGGTAATCTCACCCCACTTTCATAAGGCACAGCACGAGTCATTGAAGCTTTCAGCGTAGTTTGTTTCGGCTGCGATCGGAGGGACAGAGCAAGAGGGAGGCTGGACGGGGTTGAGAGGGACAGACAGTAAGAAAGGCAAACTGGCGGCTCTACGGGAGAAACTTTTAATGTTACGTGAATTGTTATTGATATTAAATGGTAAAAATGGTAAATGGACTTGATTTATATAGCGCTTTATCTCCACACTGAAGCAGTCCCAAAGCGCTTTACATATCAGCTCATTCACCCAATCACTCTCACATTCACACACCAGTGGGACAGGACTGCCATGCAAGGCACTAGTCAACCACTGGGAGCAACTTAGGGTTCAGTGTCTTGCCCAAGGACACTTCGACACATAGTCAGGTACTGGGATCGAACCCCCAACCTCTCGATCAGAAGACGACCCACTACCACCTGAGTTACAGTATAGTCCTACGATATCTCCTAAATAAATATACTGATATTTATTTAAAAACTCGATATATTGCCCAGCCTTAGAGCAGATATGGTGATCCCGTATCAGCTTCCATTAGCAGGTCATTCGTCACCCTGAGCAAAGCTGTCTTTGTGCTGTGGGCAGAGCGAAACCCTGACTGGAACTTCTCAAACAAGTTGTTGTACTTGAGGTGGTTCTGGAGCTGGCTGGCAACTACCTTCTCCAAGACCTTGGGCAAGAAGCTGAGGTTGGAGTTAGCACATGGCAGCCCATCTGGAGTTTGCTAAAAGGCACCTAAAGGACTCCCAGACCATGGTTTGATGAGACAAAGATTGAACTCTTTGGTGTGAATGTCAGGCGTCATACAGTATTTGGAGGTAACCAGGCACCGCTCATCACCAGACCAATACCATCCCTACAGTGAAGCATGGTGGTGGCAGCATAATGTTATGGGGATGGTTTTCAGCAGCAGGAACTGGCAGACTAGTGAGGATAGAGGGAAAGATGAATGGACCACAGTACAGAGACATCCTGGATGAAAACCTGCTCCAGAATGCTCATGACAGACTGGGGCGATGGTTCATTTTTCAGCAGGACAATGACCCAAAACACACAGCCAAGATCTCAAAGGAGGGGCTTCAGAACCACTTTGTGAATGTTCTCGAGTGGCCCAGTCAAAGTTCGAAAGAAGAATGGGCCAACTGCCTAAAGATTGGTGTGCTAAGCTTGTGGCATCATATTCAAAAAGACTGGAGGCTGTTATTGCTGCCAAAGGTGGATCAACAAAGTAAGAATGTGCGATATATTGTCGTTCACGATATATCGTCAAAAACATTCTCACCGGTAAGAAAATGTAATCCCACGATAGAAACAATAAATGCCCATGTCGGAAATTAGCAAGGGCCACGGGCCATTTGTCCCTCAATTTAGCCAAGAATGTCCATAAACACTTTGTTCCAGAGGCCAAAATTGCCCATAGGTTTGTTGTCAACAACTTATTATTCTCTGGAGCAAAGCGCTGTTCACGGCAGCTCCGCAGCGAAGCCTCCACAGTGTGAACCACCAACGCTCCCGCCCCTCACACACACGACGGTGGTGATCATCACGGCTACCTGAAGCTGCCGTGCTGCGATACAACACGGACCACTATTTGGTTAAAACCAGACAACCATCCAGCAAAGTGAACCAGTCCAAGTTCCTCCGTCAGATCCACCCAAAGTTCCACAAACACGGGGACAGAGATGAATCCGCAGCAACGATTATGAACTGGAAACTCAACTAAAGCTAACTCACTGACACACAGACTGGGCTAAGAGCTAACGCTAGCCACTCCATATAAGGAATAGACTAAGTAAAAAGGTTAAAAGAACACGTCTTATTGTCATAAAGCTACAGAAAGCCACCGATTTGTTTATGGTCAGATTTAACACTTGCATGGAAGGATAAAATCTAAACATGTCACACGTGTGAAATAATTTAATGTTTTAGTGTCAATATAAAGTTTTTCTGCAACAAGCAGTGGCTGAAATAACAGCTAATTTATTTTATATAATTTTAAAAGAAGACTTAACAATTTTTTTTTAAATAACAGCAAATCATAACAACAGGTTACATGTATTCTGTTTTTATTATTTTGCAGAAAGGCTGTACTTGAATTAACTTAACAGTAGCATAACCAACTTAGCATCTGCATTGTTTTACCCCATGGAATTAAATTCAGAGGGTCCAGCGCTTACAGTGGGGTCTCCTAACCCTCTTCCCCTGGTCAGGGGTCTGCAACCTTTACTCTAAAAGGAACCATTTAACCTCATCTCACCTGGATTAACGTCCTCCTGGAGCCAAAAAAAAAACCTTCTCAATGAAGACAATACAGTGAATTACATTATATACAGTTAAAATTACATAGAATAATGTTTGATTTAATTTGATTTGATTTATACTGATCATGTAAATGGAAACTTAAAAATAGTTTAAAATAAAACAAATTGACATCAAGAAATAAAACACTATTTTGCATCTTCAAATTCTTATGCATCTCATTTTACATGAACACAATGTTATATAAAGAATATTTATTTAGTTAATGTATTTGAAAGGCTACAAAAAGTAACTTGAATTTGATAACACATGATCATGTGATCAACACATGCTAATTTCTCATTTCTTGCCACACATAAAGCATGTATATTTAATCTGCACATTGGTGGTTAAATTAATCTGTTCTCACACTATTAAAATCTCTATTTTCTTCCAGAATAGTGTTTTTGTTGGTTTAGTTATTTTACCAGGGATTTAAAACTCAGTCATTGTACAACGTGATTTATTTTAGGTTAACAAATTGTTATATCTTGATTTTATTTGTCATTAATCATTAATAACCTCTGTAAAAAATAACTTTATTTCAATAGTTTTTTTTTAAAGCTACAGGGAGCCATTGCAAAAGAGTCAAAGGGCCACATTAGGCCCCAGAGCCGCAGGTTGCAGACCCCTGCCCTGGGAGAACCACAGTTGAACATCTGGCCTGGCATCATAGTCCATCAGTTCTGGTCCCTCCATGATGATTCTGATGAGCGTGTACGCTCTATCGCTGATCTCAGCACGTTTTTCCTTTTTACTGCTTCTCTCAATGTGAACGAAGTGAAGGACTCGTTATGTCTGTCTCCGTTCATAGCGGACAGCGCACACTCCAAAAGAGCTCATTGGTGCTTATACTCGGCTTATTCACTGTTGCATTACCCGCAGCAAAGTTGTGTGAGACCACCTCCTCACCCAATCCTTGTCAACCTAGCCGCCAGCCAATTTGCAGTGCCTTTTACGGTTTTACGGTAATCCCGCAGCGCGGAGAGAGAGAGAAGTGCACTCTGTGGGACGTGACATAGCGTTCAGCCGCTTCGTATAAAAAAACGTCTCCCTATACGAACTTGCACGGATGCGACCAGTTCAAATTTTAACTCGCACACACTGAAAACATACTCGCATATGCGACCATTTTGGTCGCAGTCTCGAGCCCTGTTATTCACTATTTTTTAATTATATTTCACATGTTCACAGACAAAGCTGGTCCCATTGGACTAATGTAACTATTGAGATTATTACACCTAAATATACTGAATGACTAAATCTAGGGATGTAACGATTAATCGTAAGGCAGTTAAAAATCGATTCATAGGTATCACGGTTGATATCGATTTTCTGACAATTGAATCGCAGTACTTTTTTTAACCAGCAGAGGGCGCCATCCGGAAGTGTTGGCAGCGGGCGGAGTCTGCTAATACTTTCTTTCTGGCCGCCTTCTACTCTTAAATATGTTAATAAATGATTCATTACCCCTTTAGCACCGAAAGAATATCTGTAATATTACTTGAATATCTGTAAAAGTCACGTTTTTCTATTAGCTCTGTCTGCTAGCATAGCATCTCTTCTTCACTGCAAGATATCTGCATGCCAACCGACCACTGGGTTACCAGCGCCTCTGCTGGTCCAAACAAATATGACGTAAATCAGTGCAATGACGTTTTTTTTTTTTTAAAGTCCAATTGTTAAGCCACAAAATACATTTTCAGTTGCACTTTTAAAAGAAAAATAACTATTATGCAGTTTTGCATTGTTTATTATAGAACCAGAATTTAAATTAATAGGCTTCATTTTCATTTGTATTATTCCTTTATTTATTTAATTCAAGATTTATTTTTAGTTAAATTGCATTGTTTTGAATAGTTTATCAAGGAATTCTTTTAACAATGAAAAATAAAAGGAAAATAATACAGTATTTTCTAGTTTTTTTCCCAAAAAAAAAAATTTGTCTACAGTCCCATTTTGTAAATGAAAAAATCGTGAGAGAATCGTATCATGAACCCAGTATCGTAAATTGAATCGTATCGGGAGTTGAGTGAATCGTTACATCCCTAACTAAATCATCAGCTTGATCTGGTTTAATTATAGGAAATCAGAGAGTTATTTATCAACCATAACTTTATGTAAGTCATTATCAGATAAATGAAAAACTAAGTTATTTGTGCTTTTCATGTACTTTTTTTTTTTTTTTTAGAAAATAATTTCATTTTAAGTGAGGAAATAAATGAATTACATACAATAACACTAATAATAATCCACATGCACTGATATATTCCATAAAATACCAGCTCATGAGCTCTTTGAGTCAGCAGCTATTGTCACCTTTTTTAATGTGTTGATGTATTCAGATTTATTTGTGTTTGTAAGGAACCTGTTTACACTTAGTTGGGAATTGTTTTATTTGTTTGTAATTTTTTTTATTTATCGAGATGTTTATTGTTATCGTGATGAATACCAGGAATTATCGGGATATTTTTTTAGTCTACAACAAAGTATCAAGCAAAGGCTGTGAATACTTATGTAAATGTGATTTCTTAGTTTTATGTTTTTCACAAATTTGGAGAAATCTAAATATGAATGTTCTCACATTGTCATTGGTAGTTTAAGCCACTGTGACGGTAACTGAGGAATGCATTGTTTTGCAAGGTTCCAACATTTTCTCCCTCTTGTCATCTGGACAACAACAGAAAACCAAGTCACTGCAACTTTTCTCCCGAAAGGTCAGTCAATGTTCCCTAAAACTATTCATGTTCAGTTCTATGTGCATGAAATACAGCCAGGTGTTGTGTGGCCCTCAGGTGTACATGCTAATGGACAAACGTCTCAGAGAGCTCAGTGCTGCTCTGAACATCCAGGATGAGCTACAGTTAAAGATCTGGACATGCTTTGAGCATTCTCTGGTCAAATGCACGTTTCTGATGGTTGATCGTCACCTGGACCAGCTGCTCTTGTGTGCTATTTGCAGAATGGCTAAGGTGGGCTACATGCTACAACACACACACTGCTGTCAACATTATTTTATATGTATTTTATACACAGACGGTGATCATTTAAAATGTTATTTGTTCAATCACGTTTATTTTTGCTAATCAAGTTATCGGATGAAAAATTGATGAATCAAAGAGTGCAATGTAGTTGTTTTAGTTAACATTATCAAATTATAAAGAGAGCTTGTTAAAGGTTTTAAAGATAATTAAATTTATCCAGTTGGCCTACTCCTTATTGACGTTATTTTTACAGATCACTGGAAATGAGATCCTCTTTGAACACATCATGGACCGCTACAAGTCCCTGGAACATACGAGCGAAACTGTGAGATTACTTTGATTAATTTGTTTCTATTTTTTATTATTGTGATTTTTATTATTAAATAATAAATGATGTTTGTTCAGCTGATTGGTAAGTTGCAGGTAGAACATCCCCATATTTTTATAAGACAAGTGCAGTTATCCTAATATCTATTTCACAAAGAAAGAAAAGTCTCAAGACTGAATTCTAAGGAGCCAATCAATAAAAAGTTGTTTCCAGTTCAAGTTGTAAATAATAAAAGTTGGACAGAGCTGCTGTGACATCAGTTGGCTAGAATTTCATTTCCTTTTATATTGTTTTGATTTGTGGTGGGTTTCAGTGTTCATAAATTGACTATTTGTATCTCCAGGTCCTCGAGAATGTGCTCATTTCTGATGGAGTGATGGGGAGTTTTTTGAGTGCAAACGGTAAGAAAAACAAAACAATTTATTTCAACTTCATTTATTTAACAATTGTCATCTTTGTGCGCTATCAAAATATAAAATTCTTAAGAAAAAAAAACAACAAATCAACATGAATATGCATCAGCTACAGTGGGGAGAAAAAAAACTCCCTTTTAACAGGAATAAATCTGTTAGAACCAGGCAAAATGCTACTCAGGCTTATTTAATATGTGCCACTTTTGGCTTTTTCTCCTGTAAGGGACAGCATGTGTGAGTGAGTTCTGTAGTGTGGCTTGTTATGGGAAAGGTCACTCATTAATCCATTTAACTGTGCTTTACATGTTGTTCTGAGAAGTAAAAGACTAAAACAAGTATTTTGATACAAAATAAGCTATAATATAGCTTGCATATACGTATATATGCAATATTATAGTTTTCTATATCGCCAAAATAGAAAACTCGATACATCTTTAATCTTGATATATCGTGCAGCCCTAATTCCTAAATTATAATACAGCCTAAATTAAAATTTCTCATGTTCTCTCATGTGGTTCTCTGGTATTCACTATTGACTTATTAGACACATTTGTTGCAGACTTTACATCATTTAACACTTTTTAAAGCAGTGTATATTTGTGGCGCTTGTGATTGGCTGATTTTTCATGGTGACTTACGTCGTTCCTTCCGCTGTGGTAGACGTTAAAATCTCATTTACTATCATACAGAACGTGCAACTGTGTCCCATCCTGCTGCTCTTTAGGAAGGTAAACTCTCGGTCACATTTCACAACGTATTTACACGAGTTCTTTGTTTTTTTCACCGGAACGTCTTGATTCATCATCTCTCTTCTGAGTTGTTTCTGAGTTTGTTGCCGCTGTGGACACTAATCTCGCGAGAACTGTCACTCAGGCCATTTCAGGTGGCAGTTCTCGTGAGGCTAGTGACTGCGTTCAGTTTAATAAGGCATCTTTTAATTATTGTTACATTAAAATACGGGATATTTATGGGAAAATACTAATACGGGAAGGTGGCGGGAAAGAGGGGTAAAATACGGGAGTTTCCCGGTCAAAACGGGATAATTGACAGGTATGCCTGCAAGGCTCAATAGAAATTTGGCACTCTGCTGAACGAAGTTCAGAGCGTCATTAACAAACGTCAGAATGGAACTAAAAACCTTCATCAGGCAGAAACACCATACATTCAGTTCATGTTCACCCAAAATAAACAACAGATTCATCAGCCAATCAGATGTGTTTGCTTTCAGCCAATCTATGGCTTCTTACATTTTCTCCACACTTTTCACATATCAGTAGCTCCACAATTGGCTGATGAATCTGTCAATCAGTTTTATCAGCCAATGGTGACGTTTGTTGACCCGCGACGTCAGGGCAGTCTCAAAATTCACAGCAGAGATTTCTCTCACAAATACACAGAAGTTTCACAGCACAGAAGCGGTTTGTAAATGCACATTCAGCAATTTGCATTATCTGTGGATTTATGTTACAAGTGTGCCTCAAAATAATATTTGTGAAACAGATCGTGTGCATTTGTGAATCTGAAATACAACTGTGAAACAAAGTATGTGCATTTGTGAAAAACCCTGCAAGAGTTCAGTCATTATGATACTGTTCTGATTCCATAGACGCAGACTTCTGTCCATGTTGGTCACAGTAAATAGCAATTTTCATACTATGTCCAACGTAAAGTCACAGTTTGATCCACTACAGAGTGAAACAAGCTGTCATATGCAGATGAGGATGGACATATTTTAATGAGGCTCAGCTCAGGTCGCTTTAAACAATTTAGATTTAAAACTGTGTATTATGGAAGCCAATAGTTGTGTTTCACTGCAAACATCCCTCTGTATTAAAGCAGGACGCTCTGCTGCCGGGTTATTTCCTCATATCTCCATCTAATTCGGTCACGCTTTACAGCGATGATGATGATGACGATGAGAGAGATTTTAACTGGGACTCGGACAGAATGCGGCCGATCCTCAGTCACACTGCAATAATCTGATGAAATCAACCTGTTATATTGTTTATCAATGAAGGCATTTCAAATTAAAAGTGTCCTTTATCATTTTCCCGGATTTCAATGACATTTACAAGCGTTGGGAAAACTCCAAATTCCGTGATTCTAGACAGCCCAAAAAAAATGACATCACCGCCTATGGCAAGCCCTTTTAACATTTAATAAGATATCTGAAATTCAATTGCAGATATCTGCAATTCAATTGTTACATGTAAAAATGTAATTGCAGATATCTGCAATTCAATTTTGACATGTGGCAATTCTAATTCATGATATCTACAACTCAATTGTTACATGTAAAAATGTGCCATTGACTTCCATTCAAATTGAATTGCAGATATCTGCAATTCAATTGTTACATGTAAAAATGTAATTGCAGATATCTGCAATTAAATTTTGACATGTGGCAATTCTAATTCATGATATCTACAATTCAATTGTTACATGTAACAATTGAATTGCAGATATCTGCAATTGTCCTCACATTGCAGATATCTGTAATTCAATTGTTACACGTAACAATTGTATTACAGATATCTGCAATTGAATTACAACATTTCGAAATTGAATTCTTGATATCTGCAATTACATTTTTACATGTAACAATTGAATTGCAGATATCTGCAATTGAATTACAACATGTTCAAATAGATATCTACAATTAATATGGTAATTCGGACTACATATCCGAAATGACGTCATTATCCCGCCCACATATCCGAAATTAATATGGTAATTGGCAGCCTCTGACTTCTCAGGACTTCTCATTGGGCAACTCCACAACCGTGACGCGCACGTACGGAGCGCGCGTAATCTGCTGAGAGACGTTTGAAAATGGATCGAGAGGGAAACACTGAGACCGCAGTTTCTGCGTTTGATCGAATTTTTAATGTGGCGAATCGAGCCAGACAGGAGCTGTTGCAGAGTAACAGTGACATCCTTGTTCCTACCAGACGCTTGTTCCGACGTGCCCGACATCGAATGACAGCTCGTTCATTGCAAAACATTTTCTTTGAATTTTAAGGATCACTTGCTCCGCCATATTCTACGTCTTCCACTTCAAAACACATACGGTGCGAGCCACTGGCACCGTCATCTGCGACCGTCACAGTCGGCCAATGGAATGGTACACGACGGCCATTCCCGCCCACATATCCGAAATTAATATGGTAATTTTGAGTACATATCCGAAATGACGTCATTGACCCGCCCACATATCCGAAACTGCATTTCCACATGTTGTAATTCAATTGCAGATATCTGTAATATAATTGTTACATGTAAAAATGTAATTGCAGATATCTGTAATTCAGTTTCTACATGTCGAAATGACATTTTGACATGTTGAAATATATTTGTTACATGTGAAAATGGCTTTACAGATATCTTGAATTAACATTTCAACATGTCAAAATTACATTTGAACATGTTCAAATGCAATTTCCACTAGTGAAAACTAAATTGCTACATGTCCGCCAGACTTATTAAATGTTAAAAGGGCTTGCCATACTGCCTCCTTTCCTTCAACCTGCCTTCATTCACTCATACGTGCTTTTTCGCTCCTTACGCGCGGTGGGCATGTCAGCAGCCTGGACCGGAGAATACGCGTAGGAGAGAGGTGCATAAGTGCAGGCACGCAAAAAAGCGCTTAATTCCAGATGGGAGAATAGATCCCTTAGTCAGCAACACACTTAATTTGAAACAGCTCTGACAGGTGATGTGTTTGAAACAGCTGACTCAGCTGATAGTTCAGAGTTTACATCCCTGCGTCGCAGTGCGAGCGATCACAATCAGTTAAATTTTAGTAGCCATTATACCGCCTCATGTCGCCTTTATGGGATGATCTGACGTGTTTCTGACCCAATATGATGCAAAGGTTGGACAAAACAATGGACTAGCATCTTAAATTGACTTTTTCTTTGGTTAGAAGAGATGAGGAGGAGAAGGAAGCAACTTTTAATGATTTACTCTCCTTTTACTGTGATAAACACACACATGCTGAAGCATATTTTAGACATTGACTTTGTCACTGTGTTGATTTCAGATAATGAAGATCTAAGTCCTGGACTTCCAACCCCCAACACCCCATCAGCACATTATCCAAAACGTAGTCAGGAGGAGAGAGGCAATCTCATCCTTTTCTACAACCGGGTCTACACAACCAACATGGAGTCTTATGTTGTGCAGTTTGACCCCACCTCTGGTGTAAGTTTCCCTTTGTTCATGCAGGATGAGAGAGTAGCATACCAGGGTTCTCGCCAGCGCTGTTGAGCATGGGGCCCCCCAACGTTGTAATTTTGCTCCCCTACGGAATGATGTCGGTCCCTGCGTTCCGGGATTTACTGTTCTTTTTCCTCTTTTAATGGGTACCATCGTAATAATTGTTGCACACTTGGACACAAACGGGACTTCCAGGCGTGCATGGGTTGTTTTAACTCTCTTTTTAATCTGAATAACTCAGAAACACATACATCAGCCACATCGTCTATTTAATACAGGTGATTTTACCTGAGGACCCAGAGGAGCCCTGCCACCTCTTTGCTGCCCCTGATGCTGCCTGTCTGCATTCTTCACTTGGTAACCATAATCACCATTCAATATAAACAGTGCCTCAACCAGACGTAATGCGTAACTTCACATGAAGCTGCTCGTCATGTTTATAACTCGCAACGGATAATTCTACATGCATGCACTGATGTGAATCTGGTTGAAACGTGTTTGGGCTTAAAGAGACATCGGCTTCATTTGGGTCGGACTTGTTCGGGTTGTGTTCTCTCGGGCTGAGGCCGTGTTTTCTTTTTTTGGCCCGAATAAAGCTCTGCTCTGTGCTTCCTCCGCGCGTGTGCGTGCGCGCACGTCCTCCGCTTGCTCACGGTGTGTGTGTGTGTGTCCACTGCATGTCCCATCATACCTCATTTAAATTTGTCAGTCTTTTGAATAAAATGCTATTTCTTGTCTCTACATTGTGTGTGAGTATTTATTAGTGGAGGACCTACACCAAGCATGAGTAACTCTATAACTACATTCATCATTACCTTCACCTGTTCAACAATAACTTTTAGCTTTTAAAGTAAGGCTGGAACAAAGATTAAAAAAATATTTAAAAAAAACCCCAACTTTAGCTTTACTTCACCAAATTTGGCCCTCAGAGAGTTGTACATTTCAAAATTTTCCACGCCAATGGCACTCGCTTGCGCTACACAGAACGCCCCTATGCTGTGAAAAATTCCTAGTAAGAACCCTGCATGCTGATGATAATATAACTGTTATTACAAAATCGCTTTTCCCCTCCTTCTGTGTCTCATTCAGGGAGAAACTCCGCCTCTGTCTGTGGGCCCCAAAGTGTGGAGAGCAACTCGTGGCCAACAGCGAATTTGTAACAAATATGCTTTGTTCACTTCACCGCTCAATGCAGAGAGCAGCACGCAGCGTCCAGGCAGACTCACCTATTACTTCAACAAAAGCTCACCAAAGGTCTGTGCTTCTATTTCTAGTGCACTTTAAAGCTTCTTCATTTCCAATCTTTGAAAGCTGTTCTTCCTCACATTATAACAGGATTTGCAAGACATCAACAACATGGTGCGATCAGGCAGCTCCCGCCGCAGGCAGCATCATGTAATGTCACTGAACATGGAGGATGAAGAGTCCCAGGGAGACGAAGGGCCCCCAGCAAAGACGGCTCACCGTAGTGTGGGAGGAGCCCTGGAGCGTCGGCTGTGGGATGTAGTGAGCGACCGAGCCAACGTTAGAAACCAGAACCAGAACCTGAAAAGTTGACTCAGAACAAGGGTAACAGAGGACAGGGTTCTACTTTGTTCTGTTTCTACAATATTCAAGCAATAGTACAATAGTCAAGCTCAGAACAGCTTTGTCTCACTTTACAGGTGCTGGTTAGAATCCCTTTAGGCTACTTTCTGTGTCGGCTCAAAGAGCTGAAATTCTATCTCTGCTCTTTTGCTCTGCTTTTTTTTCAGTTGAAAATTGCCAAATACATTGTTCTTGTAGAAGTTCTTATTAGGCATGAGCTCCACGAGCTGGCGAAGGGCCTCTTGCTCTCGAGGGAAGGGGCGGAGCCTATGCAAACGTCACGTGCCCGTCAGTGACCAGGGACCCTTGTCATGTCATAGTCATGCCCCTGCGTTGTCCGAAAATGTATAGTTCATGGTACTCAAAAAGGGGAAAACATTGTTATTGGGTTGGATTATTATTATTTATTTATTTCTTTCCCGGTGTCGGAACCAACTCACCTACAGTACTTTTCACTTTTTCATTAAAAATGCAAAAATGTGATGCGCCAGTGCCCCCAAGAACGCCAAAAATGCATTACGAAATTGGAATTGCCAAAAAAATTAATTCATCGTATAATCATGAAAATTGACACAGAAGTAGGCCAGCACAAGACAAGTAAAAAAAATATTAATAATTAATTCTGTTAACAAAAAAAATTTAAATGTTTATTTTATTAAACATGGGGATTTATAACAGGTGTCTCCAAAAGTGAAAAATGACCAAACTCTAAGCCCTTTTGACACAAACTGAGTCAGCACTGCATCTGTCAAACAGATTACTACTTGTTGCAGATTTTAGTGGATGAATAAGTTGAACTTTAAAAATTTGATAAAAAAATAACGTTACTGAACAAAACATGAAGTCATTTTTTAGCAAATATGTCCTACCATTATATTTATGACAAATGGTGCACATTCCAGGGCAGAGGGCCCAAATGTATCTTTTCATATTTCATTAATGTTTGATTTTTTCAGTACAATTTTTTGGAACTTTTATACTGCTATTTTATCACTTAATAGTAGTGTGAAGCACTTTGTAAAAGAAGTTTTAAATTTGTTCTATGAAGAAAAAAGTATTTTCCCTCCATCATGCACAGTCTTTTTTAATCTGGTGGTGTTGTTTTGTTTCCTTTTATTATGTATGAAAAGTTATTTATAAAAGAAATGTATTTGCTTGCTTTCTTTGTGACTGTTGCTTCTCGACTGAAAACAGAATAAAATAGACAGAAAACTAAAAATGACGAATCAGTGATTGATTGCTCATCCTCACGGACCAGAAGTGTGTCTCAGTGTAGTGATATAGAATTTTGTGCAGTAAATCTGAATTTGAGTTAAATTTAAGTTTTGGAATGTACTAAGATGAATTTTTTTCAACAGAAAAAAATACAGTTTCAAGTTCCTAAAACAGTAATTTAAATTTCATGTTGTTACTTTCAAATTCAATACCAACTATTCAAATTCAGTTTCTCGGGGCACAAATCTGAGCTCATATGCGAAGTTCAATGTCAGCTGCGGGAATCTACTATTCTACCTATAAAAGCAAGAATGTTCTGTGTGTGTGTGTGTGTGGAGCGAATATCTCCCCCTGTTCGATGGAGTAATTTGGTGTTGCAAAACACCAAATTTTGCAACATGTTCATTTAAATTTCAAGATTACAGCTCCCTCTCGGTATTGAGCACGCTACTTTCGGTTCCGGGTCATGACGTCACTGTGTCGCAGTTTGTTTGGGTTTAAAAAAGGTCAATATTAAAAACGTATTTGTACTGCTAAACGTTTTTTAAGATATTTTATCATGGTTATTTAAAATTAACCAAGATCCC
Source organism: Gouania willdenowi (assembly GCF_900634775.1). Lineage (NCBI taxonomy): Eukaryota > Metazoa > Chordata > Actinopteri > Blenniiformes > Gobiesocidae > Gouania > Gouania willdenowi. Next base: position 15,123,437 of record NC_041046.1, on the reverse strand, counting down.
AAACTTCCTTTAAATCACAGGTCACGGAGTTCACTTCCTCCTCCGTCTCCAACAGTGTGCGCAGCGGCACCATATCACAAACTATCTGCTACTTCAGACAAACTTTTTTTGTGAGCGCATGGGTCCACAACACGGCTCCACGATGATTATCCTTGGTGAGTGATATACTAGCAAAGCTCTCACGTCGGAGTAGGTATGTGTGAGACTGCGCAGGTTTTCTGTCAAGGTTACACCTTCCCTTAGCCTTTGGTTAAAGAACCTGACCGCAAGGCGGCGGAAAGATATCCGTTACCAAGGACAGGGGCCCATACCAGTTACTGTCAGTCGGAGCCAGCTGAGCCCGGGACTCGTGTCAGGCAGGGTCGTCACGCCCTGAAGTAGTTGCCTTGGCCACTACCCACTACCCATCAGGTAGTGACACACACACACGGCATGTGAGAGTGACGGTGTTGTGAAAAAATCTGTGACCGTAGGGGGCGATAGTCTCAACCACTGAGGTTTTTTGGCGGACTTATAGTAGAGAAGAAGAGCGCTACATCAACTGCGTAAACCTGCGATTAAAGAGCCATTACTTCTGTTTACTCCCCGCTCTGTAGAGGTGAGATCGGGCCCAAATAATCCAACCCGACCCGCCCCCGAAGCAAACCCGACGTAAATGATTTTATTGAACGTATTGCAGCCTGTAGATTACCCCCACGCAGCGAGGTGGGGCGCGCACACACTCACCGCAGCCCAAAAGGTATTGTAATGACATGATTCGAGCCGTTATCACAGTTTTACAGGCTTTAATGGAGGTCGTAGTAACACGCCAAAAATAAACAATCAAACACACAAAGAACCATCTTACATCGTCATACACTCACACTACCGTGGGAACAGAATTGTTGATTCTTTTCCCCGCTTACGCTCGCCCTTTCCCCAGCCTCCCAGCCAATCAACACATTTAAACAAAGACACACAATGGCAGAGAAAGCTGCATGTAACCATGATGCCTTCTCGGCCATGGGGAATCTCAGCATCAGTTAACCACTGAATACACACAAGTGGAGCATAACCAGAACATAGATACCAGTTTGTTACAGTAAGTAGACCAGACCAGGTGGCCCGTGTGTGGAGCGCAGACCTGACTGAAACAATGCCGGCAATATCCCGTCCCACTACTAGCAGAACTCACTTTAGAAATGATATCACAACAATATAGAAGTGTTTTTGTGTTTATTAAAAAAAATATTAATGTAATAGAGATGAAAAAAAAGTTAAAAAATGAACCCCAAGACAAGAATCTAAACTCTACCGCAGCGGTGGGTGACTTTAATACAGTCTGAATAAAAATGACTGTTACTCCCTTTGGGTTCAATCAAGGTTCAACTTTGTTCTTGGGTATTAAACAGCCATTTATTAACATGTCTTTTACATGTCAAGATCCATGCCATCAAAACTATGAAAGTGAAATACAAAACTTTAACTCACAAAAAGACACTCACACTACACGTTTCACAAATAAATTACCTCATTAGCTGCATTAACACAGGGGGAATAAAGCTGAAGTCTTCTTAAATGACAACTTTAAATGTCCTTTTATCAGCTTCTCTTAGACACTTCAGGTAGGCTCTCCATCACCTTGTGCTGATCTGAGTGCTACAGCTACTTATTCGCAATAAAGCTGAACAAAAAATAAGTTCTCCCCTTCTGTCTCTCTCTGTAACTTTAACCAAATAAATAAATTACATCCACATGAATTAGCTGAGTTATTACTTGTTTTTTTTTTTTATTATTATTGAATATCTATCTGAAATATGAATGTGTAAATATGAAATGTATTATTATCTTTTAACTGAATATGATAACTATGAATTGCATTTTATGAGAGAATCTCTGACGGCAGCTACAATTACACATGGTTAAAAATCGATGGACCCTGTCCTTCTTACGGTCTACTGTTGTTGCTCTTCAAAGGGGTATATATATATATATATATATATATATAAACGTTTTATGTCATAACTTCATTAACGACAAAATGAAAATGCTGCCTCCCGACTGGGAGCTGGTTCCAAAGGCGAGGAGCCTGGTAGCTGAATGATCTGCCTCCTTTTATACTTCTAGACACTTTAGGAACTTCCAGAAGACCAGCAGACTGAGAGTGGAGTGTTCTGCTCAGACGATAGGGCACTAACAGGTCTTTAAGATACACAGGAGCTTGATCATGTAGATCTTTGTATGTTAACAGGAGGATTTTAAACGCTATTCTAGATTTTACAGGAAGCCAATGAAGAGAAGCCAATACTGGAGAAATATGCTCTCTCCTGTTAGTACCTGTTAGTATTCTAGCTGCAGCATTCTGAATTAACTAGAGACTTTTTAGTGAGTTATTAGGACATCCTGACAGTAGAGAGTTACAATAATCTGGTCTAGATGTAACAAATGCATGGATTAATTTTTCAGCATCACTCTGGGCCAAGATATTCCTGATTTTAGAGATATTACGGAGGTGGAAGAAGGCTGTCCTTGTGATTTGTTTAATATGAGAATTAAAGGATAAGTCAGTATCAAAGATAATGCCTAAGTTTTTTACTGTGGTGCTGGGTGACATAGTAATGCCATCCAGAGACAATATTTGCTCTAATAATTTCTCTCTAAGGTGTTTTGGACTAAATAAAATCACTTCGGTTTTATCCTGGTTAAGAAGGAGAAAGTTGTGGCTCGTCTTTAAGACAGGCCTGGAGTTTTAATAACTGAAGAGTTTCATCAGAATTCATTGAGAGATAAAGCTGTGTATCATCTGCATAGCAATGGAAATTTATATTATGTTCTCTGATAATGTTTCCTACTGGAAGCATGTATAATGTAAGGAGTATTGGTCCCAGAACTGAACCTTGTGGAACTCCATGATTAATTCTGGCGTGCGCTGAGGAGAGATTATTAACATGAACAAAGTGAGCTCTGTCTGATAGGTAGGATTTAAACCAACCCAGTGCTGTTTCTTTAATCCCAAAAACACTTTCCAGTCTCTGCAGCAGTAGATGATGATCCACTGCATCAAAGGCTGCACTGAGATCTAAGAGCATCAGAACTGAGACCAACCCTCTGTCTGAGGCTAAGAGGAGATCATTGGTTACTTTAACTAAGGCAGTCTCTGTGCTGTGATGGGCTCTAAAGCCAGACTGAAAGCTCTCAAAAAAATTGTTTTTATGTAGGTGATCACATAGTTGACTTTTTCAAGAATTTTGGAAATAAAAGGGAAATTGGATATTGGTCTGTAATTGGACACGTCACTTGGATCAAGGGTTGTTTTCTTAAGGAGAGGTTCGATTACAGCGGTTTTAAAATCCTGTGGCACTAGAGATGTGTTAATCCAGTTCACCATATTAGTGCTAATTAGTGAAAAACATCTTTAAATAGTGGAGTTGGGATTGGATCTAAAAGACAGGTTGTTGGTTTAGAAGCACTAACTATTGAGGTCAGTTCAGATAGACCAATTGGAGTGAAATGATGTAAATAAAAGCTACATGTTGGGAATATTTCAGGAGCTGCTTTGTTTATTAAATTATTGAGCACTCCTGCAGGGGGGACATTAGCTTTGTTTTTAATTGTTACAATTTTATCAGTAAAGAAGTTGATGAAGTCGTCACTGCTTAGGTTGACAGGAATAGAGGGTTCAACAGAGCTGTGGCTTTTGGTGAGCCTGGCTACAGTGTTGCCTCTCACTTTTTTGTGTTTTACAGTATTTCTCCTTTTTTTGCACAGATATTTTGATTCTGGTGTTTCCAAAGGACTTTCTTTTGGCACTGCAGGTGCAAACTGCACTAATATTCAAATATGGGCTTTAGATTTTTCGGCTGTGCATTGGTTTGATGTGCTGAGTCTTGAAAGCAAGAGTACAGCAACAATTTTTTTTCCCGAAAACTGTTGTAAAGTATTGGTCCAAGGTCTTCTCAGTTTCATTGATCCTTGAAGAGCAAGAATTTTCTGCCATTTGTCTTGTTTTATTGTAATGGTAAAGTTTTTGGATACCACTGCCAGCTTTCTCCATTGGTCTATGTTTTGTTGAAATTGGGCTTCAGTTTGTACAGACATGAACTTTTGTTTGTCGTCTTCTTCAGTGTTTTTTCTGTCTTCATCTGTGACATTGTCTTCTGCTTGATTATTTCCCTGATCTGACTTCTCTTGTTCATTTTCTTTAGTGTTTTCTAAGTCTCCTTTTATGATTTCTTCTTCTCCTTCGTCTATGTCTTCATGTCCTTCCAGTTGTGGGCTTATCAAATCCCTGACTCCTCTCCGATTTTTGGTCCATACAACCCAGAGCCAATGACGTTTCTTTGGATCATCTTTACCAAAGAGTGATAAAGACATTTCTGACCAGATTTCGCAAGAATAATCTGTCTTTTGGCTAGCAATGTTTTTGCTCTTCATTAATTTGGCCAGGGCTGCTATTCCACCAGCATTTGCCCATAAATCTTTCCTTTTTTTTACTCTCCCCATTGTCTCCAATTAAAGGAAAATGCAAAGCTGAAACCGTTCATTGACGTGTAAATTCTGTCTTAAAGACAGAGATTAAAAATGATACCAAAAAAAAAGAAAAACTACAGTTTTCACCAACAGTTATTAGATATATTAAAATATAACCTGATCAAAGCTATTTTGTTTTAAGTAGATAAAAATAATTTGTAATGTGAAAAACAATTCAAAATATGGCTACAAAATCAATTGGGCACAAACTGACAACACAAACTGAATACTTATCATGCATTCAAGCATAGCATATTGATAACAATTATTCAAATGACAAGGAAAAGGAAAATAATTGTTCTTACCAGTGAAATCCTGTGCATATTTCAAAAGAATCCAAGGGGAAAGTACTAAAAAGTATTGCTGCACTGACCTTAATTGATGGATGCTCGTGATTGGCTAGTGCTTAATCACATGCATCCTTTATCCGATTGGTTGCAAGGCAGTGGCCATGAGGCTCATATTAGTATTGCTTAAAAGACAGGCCTACTGTCCAAATGAAGTACTGCTACTAAACAATGGATAAGAGAGAAATTATGTTGTTTTTGGTATCGATTAAAAAAAAAAAAAATCCTCAAGCATAAATTCCCACATCTAGTGTTGTAGTGTAAACAACATGATGTGGGGTACATGTGATAAAGTTTTTGTGACACTGCAGCCTATAATAGTGACTTTATTGATAATTATAAAGAAAATCCTGAAATTGTATGAAAGCAAGTTGTAATACTGTAACGACGAGGTGACGTTGCTTATGGACTCTTATGATTTAAAAAGGTTACATTGTGATAACTGACTGGCAGTGCTTAGTGAAATTAATTACACACATTTTGTTATATTGGTTTAATGAGTTTGTTTAAATTATGATGTAACGATGAGACATGAGACAGTCGGTGAAGCACATGGTTCATGTCCCATGATTTCAGCATTCATCTAATGTTAAAAACCGAAAAAAAACATTTTAGTATAATTGACAAATAATTTATCAGTGACATGAAATATAAAACAAACAAATATCTTCTGTTGCTATGAGTGTGATTGAGATGTAATTTTTAACAACCTTGCCTGTGCATGCTCTCTTCCTCTTTCCTGTGGTGTCCTATAGTTATTGCATATTTTAGTACTTATTGTAAAGATTAAAATCATGAAAATTACATGAAAGCACATTTATTGAAACTAAGTGTTGTAGTATGATCAAGAAGAGTTCATCTGTGTGTTGTGAGTTTGATGACACTACAACCTGTTATAGTACAGTTATTGCATATTTTAGTACTTATTTAATGATTAAAAAAAAAAAAATCACCAAAATTACATGAATACACTTTTTTTTTTTTTTTAACAAAATGTTGTAGTATAATTAGGAGGAGTTATTCTATGTGTGCTGTGAGTGTGATGACACTGCCACTCTCCTGTGTGAAGTTATTGTTTTTTTTTTTTTTTGTATCTTTTTCCGGTGTTGCAGACGGTCCCTGGCATTCCAGCCACAGTCGGCTCCGCCTAGAGGCCGATACAAGTTTCCAAGCGCGGAGGACGACTCGTTGCAACACCGGAAAAAGATAAAATGGTAATGGTGGACTTGATTTATATAGCGCTTTATCACCACACTGAAGCAGGCTCAAAGCGCTTTACATATCAGCTCATTCACCCAATCACTTTTCAGTATTTGATGACACTACAACATGTTATAGTACAGTTATTGCATATTTTAGTAATTATTTAGTGAAAAAAAATCACAAAAATTTTATTAAAGCACATTTATTAAAACTACGTGTTGTAGTATAATGATGAAGAGTTAATCTATGTGTGTTGTGAGTTTGATGACACTACCACTTTCCTATATGAAGTTATTGGTTTTTATTTTTTGTATCTTTTTCCGGTGTTGCAATTTGCATACGGTCCCTGCGCATTCCAGCCACAGTCGGCTCCGCGTAGAGGCCAATACAAATTCCCAAGCGCGGAGGACGACTTGTTTTGAGGAAAATCCGGTTGTATCTTGCAGTCCACCTTGCTGTGATTGGAACGAGATATCGGTTTTGTAAAAACAGTGTTTCGTTGATGAGTTATTGGTTCGGGAAAGCTGAATCTGTGAATATCTTTCTAACTTTACCTAACTAGCTGTCAGCATCTTATTGACACAGTGAAGGCGCACTTCCTCTTTCCTGAGCACATGAAGTGACTGAAGGCAGTGGAGCAGCAGCTGTAAACTGGACGGAGTGACGGTGCGAAATATTCGGGGGTGAGTTAAAGATATTTTAATACGTTTTTACTTTTCAGATTTCTATATAGCTCATAAGAGTGAATGTGAGACTTGTTTGTCTGTCTGTGTGTTGCCCTGCGATGGACTGACGCCCTGTCCAGGTTTTACACCGCAGTGAAGTCAATTTCATTCACATTGAACATTCGCCTCCAACACCAACAGCGGTGGCTTCACTTAAATGCGTCCCGTTCGCTCTGTCATGGTTCAGATAGAAACATGCTGAAGGCTCCGTTATGAACACATGGCTTTCGAATTTAGGGACTGTCAATGAAATGTTGTCTTTGTGAAAAGCATGGGTTTAAAAAAAAAAAAAAAGTTTCAATCGATAATATAATGCAAAAACACTTCTAATAAATGGAGATAGACTGAAATGTAATGTGCATATATATTTTATGCAACATTTGAGCTTTTATCGTATTTTATGACAATTTTTCCCCCCATATTTTTTCAATACCTTTGGAGTAATGTGATCCAACGACCTCAGTCCAATTTATTTATTTATTTTTTCCACTTGTCTGCACATGCTGTCATAGGTCAACACTACAAGAAGTGCAATCATTATGAGATAGCAATGCATGTTTTGTTATTGTGACCATCACCAGCCCTCCTCAAGGAAGGGTAAGAAACATTTTATTATAGGGAGGATATAAAAAAGGAGAGCAGTGTTACACTTAGGTGAGGGGGTGGAGGGGGAGGGGGAAGGGAGCAGGGAGAAGAGACTCAAGGCAGGAAATAGAAAGGGTGGGGAAGAATAAATTATTATACAGTGAGAGTGAGATGTGAAGTTGTAGTAGAACATATTGTGTTGCATTATGTTGTGTAATCAAGCCAGTCTGGTGACAAGTGTGAAGCTTAGGTATAATGGTGGTGGCTGTGGACAGAGGGAAAGAGTGAGTGGTAATAGCTAAAGCAGGTATTTGAGATCAACGTGTCAAAAGTTAAGCCCAGTACGAGTTTTATCGCACATCCTCAGGCGTGCCAGTGCATCGTAGACCAGTGTATGTGCAAAAACCGCTACTGCAAACCCAGCAGCCACCCCGGGCCCGCAGATGAAGCCAGGCCAGCAGAAAGAGTGGGGGTCCCAGGCCACCCCCCCCACGGCCGAGCAGCCCCCCAGATGCCCTTGAGATCCCAGGCCGAGAAGCAGACACCGCCCCCCCACATACACCCCCTCTCAATCCAATTTATAATAGTAGTCTTATTACCAGGCTATCACGCACAGCTTTTTGTTTCCCTGTTTTAAGGTTTTGAAATTTTTGAAAAATCACAAAGTGGGAAAATGCAAAATAATCCATGATTTTTTTCAATAGCTTTAAGGTCATGTGACCCAGTGACCTCAAACCAATTTATAATAGTAGTCCTAGTCCCTGGCTGTCACACGACCCATGGGCCGTGTGACCATCCTTGTCACCCCATGCGGTCACCAGGTGTTGGCTGTCGCCCTCCTCTAGCTTAGTGGCTAGCTCCCACACAGTAGCGCTAGCTAGTGTCTCCATCTGCTGCACCCCGGCACAGATGGAGAAAATGGAGAGCCCGCAGCCTCTGCCACCTCCATGAAGGGGGTAAGCATCCCAGCCTCTCCTCTCCTTGGCTGTAACATAGTGGATGTCTGCAGATACGCTGCCGCCCGCCTGTCCATCCCGTGGCCCACTGTCATAGCCGAGACGACCCGGTCCCGGTACGAGGGGAAGCGACTCCCCGCAGCCAGGGGTGCGACAAAGCAGATGCTCCCCATCTTCCTCGAGCTGTTGGATGAAGTGGCACGCTTCTGTTCACCGACAGGGGTGCTGTCCCTGGTGACTCGTTCCTGGACTGCAAGGACATGGATGGCCTGGGCCTGCTCCGTATGCCTGCAGTGAATCCACTGTTCGCCACACACCTGCTCCCTTGGGTCCCTGTTGTCGCTCCTTAGAGAGAGAGCCTGCCAGGGAAGTTGGACCCCCTGAAGTCAGGCCTGTCGGAGCGCGCCTACAAGCTTTGGTGCTCACCACCAAGGCGTTCAATGTCACTTGTCTGCTCACAGCCTACCAGGCTGAGCTGTGTGAGGACTATGGGTTGACTCACGACCCGGCCTGCTGGGAAGAAATGCCAGTGGTCACAGACCTGGCCTCCAACGCTGTGCGGTTCAGGCCACCGGGAGAGCGATGGGGGTCATTGTCCTCCTGGAATGGGCATTTCACAAAGACAGTAATTAATTGACGGTTCCTAAATTCGAACGACATGACTTCATAGCGAAGCCTTCAGCATGTTCCAAAGCGGGCAGGACGCATTGAAGTGAAGCCACCGCTGTTGGTGTTGGAGGCGAATATCTATTGTCCAACGTGAAATCAACTTCACCGCGGTAGGGTGTACACCAGTATGAGCCAGAGATAGGCACCGGCAGACAGACCCCACAACCCTGAAATAGGACAAAGATGGTCTGAGGATGGATGGATGGATGGATGATCGTGTGCACATTGTGCGAGTAAATCATTTTTGCTGTAAGAAATGTTGACTCAGAACTATAGTTACATGATACACGTGGTACCCCACGGTGCCTAATTGTAACAGTTCCTACTATACCAGAAATTCTACATGACGGTACTACCATGGATTACGATACTACTGGTACCAGTTTCCGCTCCATAGCGGTTGCCTCTGCTCTGCTCCCGGCTTCTCACTGCACGCTACTCACTTGAAAACACACCAACATGGCAACCGGACTCCACAGCTGCTGAATGATTGGCTGTTTGCCTGTTACTGGTGACGTACGGAGCTATTATAGGCTGTTTCCGCACGCTGAGTCCGCACGTCTGTTAGTTGATTGGCTGTTGATGTGTTTCTGCCGGCATGAATGAACTGAAGACAGCTCCGCTTCAACAGAAACTCGCTTCAAAAACAAACAACAAGCTAAAGTTCTGTCTCGCCTGGACGCATGCTTACAGTCACAAACACAAGACGACACATGGCCGAAGCACCGGACTCAAGCGGCTCAAAAAACCAAACTCCAAAAGTTTCATTTGGAACTATTTTGGCTTTAAACGAGGCAGAGACGGTAAAGCAATAGGAGATCCACTGTGCAGGCACTGTCACCATGCTATAGGAGCCAAAGGAGGGACTACACTTTTTGTTTGTTTTTCCGCACGGACTCAGAGCCATCTTTTTATATATATATATATATATATATATATATATATATATATATACATATATATATTATATGTAACAATATTTACAAATTATATACATACAAAGGAGGGATCACATCCAATCTCATAAAACACCAGTGACGTCACCCAAAAAAACGCATACAAATATAGTTTTCTCAGGGAATCAGTTCCTGTTTATTGTATTTTATCCTCTATGGTTTATTATGTTGGAGAAGAAGCATTATTGTCAAATCGTTTTTTTTAAAGACAGTGGATTCGTTATCCTAAGTTGATTATTCATATTAAACATGAATTGACGAGCAAAGGTAACTGAATGATATTTTTTTTAATTTCAACAATATAAATTCTATCTTCATTTATTAGTTTTTTATTGCCTATATGCGTTTGTTCATGTACTCTTATCATGCACCAAACAACACTATAAGTAACTAATAAGTATTTCTCACTTGTACAAATACATTGCAGTTCATCAAAATAATAATAATAATAATAATAATAATAATAATAATAATAATAATAATAATAATAATAATAAAAAGGCTTTAGTATCACGATATTACCCGGAACCGTGATACATTGTCTGGTATAGTATTGTGGTTACCCGTTTTGAAAACTCTACCTAGAACCATGTGGCCCCGATGAGGGCCAGTGGATGAAACAAAGAAGAATACTGCAGAGAACATAGAGGAAAACAAAATCACCTGGATGTTTATTGTTTACTTGTTGTGTTTTGATGTATTTTTTAGCAGAAAAAAACTGCACATGATGCTGTATTTGTGACAGGCCTGATGTTTGGAGCCGTTCCAGCTCTGTGCATGTGTAAAACCACCATCTGCCTATAAATACGTGTTGCACTGCAGGGGAATTAATGGCTCGATGGTCCCGCTGGACAATTACACATAACTCTTGTTGGGAGACAACAATTGTGTTACAATCTTATATACACGTACACATACATACATTTTTACAAACATTTCAGCGAGGCAAGTCACAGCAACACATATTTGGAGACATGACATACATTCTCAATAGAAAGTGTCTAGAGATACGTTAAACGTAGCCTTAGCCCCCGGGGCTATTTGTACATTTCCGGACTTTTTCTACATAAGCGTACTGTGACTTTATGTTCACCGCGTCAGGATGGCCGAGTTGTCTAAGCCACGCCCTCAATAATTCTTCCTTCCACTGCCGTGTGTTTGAATCCCACTTTTGACATTTGACAAAAATAAACATTTTAGGGTTAGGTTTATTGATTATTGGATTCGATGAAACCCCCCGAACAGTCCTCGGACTATTCAGTTTGGAATAGGGAATGAAAGGCCAAACACGGGCCAACATATGTCGCACGGGTTTCACTACCTTGGACATTCATCAAGAGAGTTTGTCAGAGTGTGTCAGTCCAGAGTGTGTGTTGTGTGTGTAGTATATCCTGAGCTAAGTATTGGCCAATTACAGTCGGCCACAACCTCATGAATTTAATACACTTTTTGTTTTAGATTTTTATAGATTTTAACATTTCTATCATAATTATTAAATTGTTTAAATTTTAATAATTTGTTTATACTTTGGTTATTACATTTTTTTTCATTTAAAGATATTTGATCCAATTGTAATTTAGGTAAAAATATTTGTCTGTTAGAAAATTGCAAATAGTTTTGAATGAGAATTTTTGAGGTATTGCTTTGCAAACTGTATTGAACTCTGAATATTAAATTTCGTCTGCAAAGCCATGAAACTTATGAAAATTACCTTGGTTATCCAGAATGTCAGAGATAAAAATTATATTATTTTTGTACCAGCTCTGGATGAACAATGTTTTTCTATCACATGTAATGACTCTATTGTTCCACAAGATGGAGCCATGTGGAGTAAAGTTATGGGTAAATGCCATCTTCCAATAGTGAAGAATTTGCTTATGGTGTTCAGACATTTTCAAAGGCAGTTTGGATACTTCAAAATCACATTTCAAAAGAAATTCGAACCCCCCTACTTAATCAAAAATGTTTTTGGGGATATTATACCAAATTGAATCAGGATTAGTAAGAAAAGATTGTATCCAATTAATTCTAAAGACACCAACCATTGACTCAAAGTCAATGGTTTTTAAGCCTCCTTTGTCATAGTCTTTAACAAGTTGTGCCTTTTTTATATAGTGAGTTTTATTGCGCCAAATGAATTGATGTAATCTAGTGTTTGTTTTCCTTATATTTTATATTTAAGAGAATAACTTGGATAAACTAATTTAGAGACGCCCTCTGATTTTGACAGTAAATTTTGACCAAATATAGTAAGGTCTCTTGTCAACCAGTAGTTGAGACTTTTTGTAATTTTGTCATTAAAATGTTTTGCTTCTCAATCATCAGTATACAAAAAACATGTAACACTAATCTGTGACAGTATATTAAAAAACGTGTAATTAGATTACAGGTTTTTGTTTTTTTTGTAAAAACTGGGTTTTTTTGGGGGATTACGTTTTAAAAGCAAGCAGAATATGCATCATATTTGCATAAATGAAACATGATGCAGGAGTTTCCATTAGGGATGCACCCAAATGAATTTTTTTGGCCAAAACTGAAACACCAAAAGAAATTATTATGCAAATTATTTGTTCCCCATTGCATTTCTGGCTCTGATAGTGTACTAATCACGAAAATCAAAACATTGTGTTTGTATACATTAATATTAATGCTTAAAAGAATAAATCAATTAAAAATATGAAAATGTTTATTTATCACGGACATTCCAACAATGCACAATATAAAATAAAATAATGAAATGTTTAACCTGACCCCACTCATACATTAAATAATGTTGTACAGGCCTATAACTGACATATTAAATATGTTGAAAATCAGCTTCTTGTTTTTATTTGATATCCAAGCATGTTCTTTAGACGCACACACAACTCTGTGTACATGTCTTTTGCATGCTGGTTTAATTTTAATCCAATCAGAAGATAATCTTTATAACGCGGACAATTTACAGTCGTGATAAAGTTCAGACGTGCATTATAAATATATAAGTCTAAATATAAATGGTATATGTTATATAAATGTCAAATCTAAGTCTAAATGTTAAATCTTATATATAAATGTTAAATGTTAAATATAAATGTTAAATCTAAATGTTAACTCTAAATGTTAAATCTAAATGTTAAATGTTAAACCTATGTTAAATCTACCTATAAAAGCAAGGGAGGTCTGTGTGGGTGTGTGGACGTGTGTGTGGAGCAAATATCTCCCCGATATTAGTCTCCCCGTTGACTAAGTTTCGACCTGAAACTTAGTCAACGGTTCCAAATACCCCAAGTGTGTGTATCTGTTATTTTGGAGTAATTTGGCCATTTCAAAATGTTTATTTTAATTTTATTTCACTTCTGGACGGCCCCGAAATGAAACCTATTCAACTTTTGACCTCAGAATGTGAGGGGGCGCTAGCGCACCATCTATATCTATTTCACTGCACAGCTCACTTCCGGTGTGTGCGCGAGCTCCCGTGAACTTCTCTTTTCTCTTTTGAGGAAAAATACTTTTTTTTACTGTTTTTTATTTGGTGATGACATTTCGAAACGTTTATTTTCATGTTAGTTTGACCGTTCGCTATTTAGACCGGACAGACCTCACCAGGAAGTTATTGACGACAATGGCTGCTATGTTGAAAGCTGCACATTTCTCAGCAGAGCGTGTGTGAGAGAACCAACGGAGGAGATTTGTGTCCAAGGTAGAGAGTCTCACACACACACACACACACACACACACACACACACACACACACACACACACACACACCCCCCCCGATCAGGTGCGCTTCACTATCGATCACCGTCTACGTGTCTACGTGCATAACGGATCACCATTTAGTCCGGTTACAGTCTGTGTCACGCCACCCGTCTATTGGGTGGTAGTGACAGTAGTGTTGAGTCAGATCAGTAAACGGTGCTACATAGTGAAGCCCGCCTGATGATTACTGCAGCTTCACTCACAACACACCTGCCACTACACCTAACTACTGAAAATAGATACGTTTAGTGAAAGTTAGACAGGCACACACACACTAAACGACAACAAAAAATATGAAAAAGACTCAAAATACACAAAACTATATATTTATACAAAAATTACACAAAAGACAACACAGAAAAATACACCAAACGACAACAAAAACATGAAAATGACTCAAAATACACTAAACTAAATACTTATAATCCCACATGAATGCATACTTCCGACGGGCACTGTACATTACAGAAAAAAACACCAAACGAAAAATATATAAAAATGAGTTTAAAAAAAACAACACATTTATCATGCGCATGTCTCATAGAATTAAACCAGGGAAATTGCACACGCTATTTTACTTTGCACCTGCAAATATAACCCTTTATAATGCTACAACTCTTCTTAAGCTCCCACTATATAAACACATACTTCCGACGGGCACTGTACTCGACTTCAAAAAAACATACATTTACAGAAAAATACAACAAAAATATGAAAATGGTTCAAAATACACAAAACTAAATATTTATACAAAAAATACACAAAATTACTCCAGAATCAAACTACAATAGCAACAAAAACAATAATTATACAAAAATACACAAAAAAAATACATTGCAAAAAAAAAACAAATTAAAAAACAGCAAACATTTATGCACAAAAAGACAACAGAAAGATACACAAATACACATGAACTCGTGTATTCTTCCCGTGATGGTGCGTCTTAAGGGAATCTCATACCTGCCGTCGTTTGTTGCAATCCTAAGAACGTTCCTCAGACCAACATCTGCAACAATACTCGGTCGGCCTGCAGTTGGTAGCTATCCACTTCACCATGCATTTGTTAGCTGGTTTTGCTTTTGTTTATTGATGCTTCGCCCACATGATGCTTCAAATGTGGAATGCCGAAGCCCCCGTTTGCTGTTTGTTTTGGGTGAGTGATTTGGTAGCGTCAACGGTGTGTATTGAGTTTAAGTGATACGGACTTAAAGTACTCCGATGATGAGAATATTCAGCTTTGCATTAGCTACAAATAATGTTAGTTTCATCCAATTGGCCGTCTGAAAACGATTTAAAATTCAAATGTAAGAGCTCGGTAACTTTTTCCATGTTTCTGTCCCGCAAGTTCTTTTCTGTTCAGCTCTTCATCATGTAACATAACAACATCTGACCCAATGAGCAACTGACTTTCAAAATAAGATAATAATTAAAAACCGCATTAATGCACGTTAATTAATTGTGTGTTAACACAATAATGACGCGTTAACTTGCCCAGCATTAATAGATATTGATGTAGGCGATATTGTCATTTTCCATATCGCCAAAATAGAAAACTCAATATATCTTGAATCTGACCAAAGAACAAACCAATACCAAAGAACAACACACATTCCTCAGTTTCCTTTTTGTGTCCACAGTTCAGGACTTGTGCATCAACTTCTGCTTTGAATCTTGCCTCTGTGGGTTGGTCACCATGACAACAGCACTTCTGGAAAATTTGGGGATTCAGAAGTTTGGTCCTAGTAATGTCCTAATGGCAGAGTTTAGGTAAGCATGAATTAGTACCTCAAGTGGCACTTTAGCACACCTGTGAAGGTAACTATCAGTCCCATTGATTGATTGGTCATATTTGGATTAGGAGCTGTTCCAGAGACCCGAGTGAGGCCATCACAAAAAGACTGGAACAAATGCAGAACATCTTCCTGCAACACTACAAAGATGTACCTACGGACACCAAAGGTGCATCATCAAAGAACATTGATCTCTGTTTTTATGGTTAATTCTATCCCCGTGTCATAATCCATTGACTTCAGAGCATGAAGCCTCCTAATGATTTGTGTTGTTATTAATGAGTCATTGCTAAGGCATGTGCTTTTATTTATTACAGCTAAGGCAGAACAATGTTCCAATAAGTCGCAGAGGTGGTATTACACCATCTTGGAAAATATCGTCCGTCAGGAGAAGAGAAGGCTGGGGATCAAAGACCTCTCAGTGAGTGTTTTTTCTGAAAAATAAAAATTGTGACTTTTCTTATTCAAAACTTGTAAAGCTCACATAAAATGTACGCACACATATTTTAGAACGGTAATAATACAGCTCTTTGACTGCAAAGAAATACATGTCATTTTCACTAAGACTGTTCTGATGTTCCATCCCCAACCCTTTATGTATTCTATGCTTCATATGATATACGAACAGGTTATGTTGAAATCCCAAAAGATTACGTTGCGAGAACGTAACATGTTTGTTAGTTACACTGCTAGACCCTCAGTCAGCTGTTTTGGCGGAGGAGGTGAAGCGATGAAGTGAGCAAAAAGCACGACTATGTTCAAGCAGCTTAACACAAGCTGCGTTTCCATTACCCTTGAAAATGCGTAAAATCCAAATGGAACATTAAAAACTGGTGATGGAATCGCATGAATTTCGAAATACACAAAATATTTCAAAAAAAAAAAATGTACGCTTTAATGAAGAGGTTTTTCAGATGTTTCAATATTGAAATGTGTCGCAAAAATGCTATGGAAACACTTTTTCAGCAATTATCCATCACAGGATGGGATGTACCTGGTCACATGACCACTTCTTTCATAAGGTGTGATACGTGTAAGCGGAAGAGGAAACCGAGACATTTCTTAGCAATAGACTTAAAAATTATTACTGCCACATTAGTCATGAAACAACAAAGGAATACAGTGTTCTTTTTGCAGCGAAGTCTTGTTGATATTTCACAAGAGTTACGAGGCTCCTGCCAAAAATAATCTTTAATGGAAACTGTTTCAAAATGCAATTATACTTTGCTGAAAAATGTGGAAAAATGTATTGGAAACAGCTACAGGGGATTTAAGTAGTCTGTAGTAGCTGAAGTCGCATTCGATGTGAACACACCTTCTACTGCGATGTGTCACTAGGGAAACTAATTGAAAAAAAACACTTCAGATTAAGGTCCACATTCATTTTTAGTCACAGGATAACATGATAACTAGTCAACCCATAACACGACGATGAATGGACTTTTCAGCCTTTTTTAATATTATTTTTAATCTTGGTTGTTGGGATGTGGGTGTGTTTTTACAGGGTTTGATGGAGCATGATCTCTTCCAACGCTTGTTAGTGGCCTGTTGTTTGGAAATTACAACGGTTTTAAACGACCTCCCATGTGACTTCCCTCTGCTGCTTCAGATCTTTAAATTGGTTCCTTATCACTTCTGGAGGGTGAGTGTCAGCGCTTTGACATCGCATGTAAACTTTACCCTAAGACATAGTTATTGTGGGATTTTCCAGGTGATTGAACCAGTTCTACGTTCGAGGGTCAGCTTTTCTCGTCCCGTGGTGAGACACTTCTCCCAAGTGGAAGGGAAAATTTTAGAGATTTTGGTCTGGACCAGTGACTCTCCGCTATGGGAGGAAATCCGAGCGAATGGAGGTGGACTGCCCACCTGCATGGAGGTCAGTCGCGACTAGCTAGTGTGAACAAGTTTAAGGGATAAGCATTGGTTGGTTCCTCTTCTGTTTAGGGTTCTCCATAGAGGGGGAGGTGAAAAAATGGATAATCGATTGATTGTGATTTTCTTACTGATGATTATGAATTGATTCTTCAATTTCCAAATTTTGATTCTTCCATTTTTCAAATTGTAATTAAAACCAAGATGATTTCTGCTAATTTGCATGTTTTAATTACACCATACAATATTGAAGGTGCTTTGCTTAAAAGACAAGTCAAATAATTCAGCAGCTTACTGTTGTTAGATAGAAGATTAATAATATATCAAAAATCAAATTGATAATCACTAATAATCAAAAATCGGTTTGTTCTCGAATTGAGACTTCAATAAGTAGACTCAATTCAATCTGTATATGTGGACGACTAACCGCTCCTACTCTGTGGCAGTGTTTATTTTAAAAGCAAATTTTGATTTACAGTATTTTTCGGACTATAAGGTGCACTTAAAATCCTTTAATTTTCTCAAAAATCGACAGTGCGCCTTATAATCAGGTACGCCTTATATGTGAAGTAATATGTCAAACTGTTTTAGTACAACTTTGGTAAACTATGAAGCTGCACCGCTTGATGGATTTTTGGCGCTTCAGGGCTACTGTAGGCAGGCGCTTCGCGGAGTGATATGTACCGGTACTGTGGTTCAACATACCTGTAATACCGGTGTTATAGTGTGTGTTTAAGGACTTCAAAATGGCACCTGGTAAAAGACATGCTTACGAAGCAGATTTCAAACAGAAGGCCATCAATCACGCTTTAGAGCATGGGAATAGAGCAGCTGCGAGAGAATTCAACATTAATGAATCAATGGTGCGGACGTGGAGGAAGCAAGAAAACGACCTCCGCCAAGTAAAAAAGACTAAACAGAGTTTCCGAGGGAACAAAGAGAGATGGCCACAGTTAGAGGACAAAATTGAACAGTGGGTTATTGAACAGAGAACAGCAGGTAGAAGCGTCTCTACAGTCTCTATTCGACTCAAAGCCGCAGCGGTGGCACTTGACATGAAGATTAACGACTTCTGAGGAGGTCCTTCTTGGTGCTTCTGGTTTATGAAAAGGCGTAATTTCTCCATCCGCACCAGAACTACCATCTCGCAGCAACTGCCAAAGGATTACAAAGAAAAGCTGGCCTTTTTCCGCACCTACGGTATCTATACGCATCACAGGGAATGAGAAGTAATCCTTCACTGTAGTTCTCGGTTGCCAGGCTAATGGCCAAAAACTACCACCCATGGTCATTTTCAAGAGAAAGACTTTGCCAAAAGAAACGTTTCCAGCCGGCGTCATCATCAAGGCTAACCCAAAGGGCTTGATGGACGAGGAGAAGTTGACTGAGTGGCTGAGAGAAGTTTACGTCAAGAGACCAGATGGCTTTTTCCACATATCTCCATCCCTATTGATCTACGACTCCATGCGCGCCCATCTCACCGATACTGTCAAAACCCAAGTGAAGCAAACTAATTCGGAGCTTGCCGTCATTCCGGGTGGATTAACCAAAGAACTCCAACCGCTGGATATTGGTGTCAACATGTCGTTCAAAGTTAAATTACGAGCTGCATGGGAGCATTGGATGACAGAAGGCGAACACACATTCACCAAAACTGGGAGGCAGCGCCGGGCGAGTTACGCCACTATCTGCCAGTGGATCGTGGATGCCTGGGCTAAGGTATCAGTCTCAAGTGTCGTCCGAGCTTTCAAGAAGGCTGGAACAGCTGAGTGACAACAGTGGGACTGACTCGGATACTGACGAGAGGGATCCGGGCATGCATGATGCTGCAATCGCCCAACTGTTTAACTCAGACACTGAAGATGAAGAATTTGGTGGATTTGTGGAAGAGGACTGAACTGAAAAGTGAGCATATTATTGTTCTTTATTTTTTGTGTTAAACCTCAACAATGTTAAGTTATTGTTAATAAGCTGAAAAAAGTTTGACTTATCTGACTATTTTGTTTTGCTTAATGCGCCTTAATAATAATAATACTAGAGATGTAGCAATTCACTCAACTCCCGATACGATTCACGATACTGGGTTCACGATACGATTCTCTCACAATTTCTTTTACAAAATCAGATTGTAGACAAAGGATTGAAAAATATTGCTTTATTTTTTGGGGGAAAGAAATAGAAAATACTGTACTATTTTCCTTTTATTTTTCATTGTCAAAAGAATCCCTTGATAAACTATTCAAAACAATGCAATTTAACTAAAATTAAATCTTGAATGAAATAAATAAATGAATAATACTTGTACCTTAGAGAAGGATAAATATATAGTGCCCTCTGCTGTTTAAAAAAAAGTACTGCGGTTCAATTTTCAGAGAATCGATATGAACTGTGATACCTATTAATCGATTTTTAACTGCCTTACGATTAATACTTACATCCCTAAATAATAATAATAATGATAAACAGGTGTGCCTTATAGTCCGGTGTGCCTTATGTATGAAAATAAACCTGGTCAGACCCATTAATTGATAATGCGCCTTATAATCCACTGCACCTTATAGTCCGAAAAATACGGTCGTTTTGGTCTTAGTCTTAGTCTTTTACCATTTATCACTTACCCATCAGGACTATTTCAGTTATAGTCTAGTTTTAATCAACTAAATGACATTAAGATTTTAGTCAACAAAATCATTACAGATATAGTTGACTAAAATATAAAGCATAAGAGTAAATGCATTTTTTAAGCTTCAATTACCCTTTTTCAACCTGATTAGGGGTGATATCAAGGCTTGTTGGAGCCCGATATGTAACAAGTAATAAATAAAACCTGTAAAAAAACCTGAATAGTAATAACTGGTTAATAATATAACAAAAGTGCTGAACCCAAAATGTAATTAAAAATGTTTAATAAAACCCAAAATGTCACAACTGGTAACTGGTAATAATGTAACAAAAATGAAACAAAATGTTGAGCCTAAAACTTAAAAAGTTTTACGTTAATGCATTGTGTGTGTGTGTGTGTGTGTGTGTGTGTGTGTGTGTTAAGCCTTTTGAAGAACTCTGACATGTATATAATGTTGACATTTTTGGTAACTTTTACCATTACCATTATTACAGTACGGGGCAAGCAAAATAGTTTCACCCTAATAGTGTAATAATGTTATTACATTTGACATATTTATATACACACATGCACATATTTACGCATACGTATTTGTTTATGATACTACTCTCTACATTGAAGCAATAAGCTTTTTAATCCATAAATCATTGGCTCACTCTATGATGTATTAAAAGGATTACACTATTTGGGGAAAAATATTTTGCCCGCCCCATAATGTAATAACCAACAAAAAGAGAGAGAGAGAGAGAGAGAGAGAGAGAGAGAGAGAGACTCAAGGTGGGAAATGGAAAGGGTGGTTAAGAGTTGATTGTTTTAAAGTGAGAGTGAGATGTGAAGTTGTAGTTGTGCATATTGTCCTTATTGTGTTGTGTAATCAAGCCAGTCTGGTGACTAGGGCCAGGACAACGCGTCAATGTAATCAATGACGTTGATGCAAAAAATACGTTGATGCAAAATGTGCGCGCCGATGCGTTGTCCGATCATAATAAAGATAGAGACGCCGGAGAATAACTAATGAGTGAGTGGCTCCTCCTAGTTTCAAAATTGCAAGGCAGTGAAGGCACGTACTCATTCGTCGAAGGTAGCTGTTCCCCGTAGCCCTCGTCCTTTATCTCGGGTGTGACCGGACGGCAGCACGTCAATGGAACAAGGAGGAAACACCTGCCCTGACATCAGCGGCAGCAGCAGCAACAGCAGCCACACACGCGATGAGAGAACACATTTACATACCACTGGGATACCGTAGTTGTCCGTCCTGATTTGTAAATTAAACACAATGTATGTTTTCTGTACTCATAGGCATCTATTGGAGTTTTTTCTTTGCATTTTGATCTTTTATTTTTCCCTTAAACTTCCTAAAGGACCACACACACACACACACACACACACACACACACACACACACACACACACACACACACACACACACACACACACCTCTTAAGGTAAAAGGAAAGTGTATTTTAATAAACATATTGCAATGTTAAGAAATGCATGTTTTTTTTTTTCATTTTAGATATGTAAATCAACATGTACAAATTACTTTTAGTTAATTAACGGTGAGATAATCAATAATCGAATCAAACTGGAAAAATTAATTGTTAGATTAATCGATGCATCAAAAAAATATTCGCGAGATTAATCGTTTAAAAAATAATTGTTTATCCCAGCCCTACTGGTGACAAGTGTGAAGCTTAGGTATAATGGTGGCGGCTGTAGACAGAGGGAAGGAGTGAGTGGTAATACCTAAAACAGGTGTTTGGGGTCAACGTGTCTAAGGTTAAGCCCAGTACGAGTTTTATCCCACAGCCCAAGGCATGCCCCTCGCCCGAGATCCCAGCAGAGGAGCCAAGGCCCACGCCCAGCAGACGGCCAGAGCAGGGTGGAGGTGGTGGTTGTACCCTCCGGGGGTTGTGTGTTGATGTGATTAAAATTGGAGGGACTGGTAGGGCAACTTCAGGTGGGAATGCCGCCCCCGCGTCACTAATTAGTAGCACAGGCGGCGGCCCCCTCCACCCACAGCCCCACCATTCAGCCCCCCAAGGGTTGGGTATGGGTGTGTGGTGCATCAAGTGAGCGAGCCAGACCAGCTGGGAGTGAAGTGTCTATGTAGGAAGACCTACATAGACACTTCACTTCACGCCCTACGGAGCACGGCGGCACCCCCCACCCCCCTGGTGCAGCTGGGCACCAACCACATACCCCAGAGGGGCCCGCCCCATTGCAACAGGGAGCGGCCGAGCGGGAGAGAGGCCCGCAGCAGGGCCAGCACAGGCCCGCACAGTGCCACGACACAACACCCTCCACAGGGAGGCGGCCCCGGCCCCCCCAACAAGATAGGACACCATCAACCGCCCAAGCAGGGCCACCCCGCCAGCCAGGGACCAATAAGCAGGCGAACCTAAGCACCCCCAACCAGGCATCGCCACCCCACACCAATGCCGCCAGCTTTAGAATGCAAAGATGTGCACCTAAAATATGTATTTTCACTGAAGCTTTAACATGGATATAGTAAAAATTGGCATCATAACCAATAGAATGGTAGCTCATGTCAGTTTACAGTGAAAGACTTGTGTTTTCGTCATTGTCTAAGGTGATGCCTGCTGCAAAGGCTGAAGACCCGACACAGACAGACTTACAAGCAGCTCCTAATGCACCTGCAGCAGGTAAGATAAAGTACATCACTACTGAAACTACAGCTGATGTATCTAAACTATAAATCACTGCAAATACTCCTGAAACGGCTAACAATTCAGTATTGAGTAAGAGCATAATGTATACGTACAGCACAACCCTGGATGCAACCCAAGAGTGCATTGAGAAAGTATTGACAGCACTTTTGCAGCCTTATTCCAAATCGTATTAAATTAATTTATTTATATGGGGTCATTTTGTAATGACAATGTGAAAAAGTTTTTTGTTTTTTTTAGATCTTTGCAAATTTATGAAAAACAGAAAACTAAGTATTCAAAGCCTTTACCATGAAACTCAAAATTGAGCTCAGGTGCATCCTGTTTCTGTTGATCATCCTTGAGAGGTTTCTACATTTCACCTGTGGTACTAAACTCAGTTGTTTGGATGTGATTTGGAAAGGCACACACCTGTCTATATAAGGTACCACAGTTAACAGTGCATGTCTGAGTGCAAACACCAAGCATGAAGTCAAAGGAATTGTCTGTAGACCTCCGAGACAGGTATAAATGTTAAATGTAATTCAAGTACCAATAAAATAATAATACATTTAATTTGCAACGCACTTTTCACTCCGTGAATTTCAGTGCTACAAACAAACACATTTAAAAACATTAACAATTAAGGTATATTTTCAATTTAGCTTTCACAAAGAAGCCTCTGTCCCCCATGATTCGGCGCTTGGTGGTAGGAACATGAAGGTGGAGAACACTGGATGACCTGAGGGTGCTGGTGGAGGGTTGCCGTGATATGAGTTCCAGCAGGTATAATGGAGCATGACCAATGATGCATTTGTGAGTGAGTAGCGGGATTTTGTACTTGATCCTAGCAGAAACTGGAAGGCAGTGCAATGAAAACAGAATGGGTGTAATGTGGTCATACTTCCTGGCTCGCACAAGTATTCTAGCTGCACTGTTCTGTAGGTGTTGGAGCCTTTGCTGCTCTTTGGCAGGAAGCCCAATAAAAAGTATGTTACAGTAGTCCAGCCTTGAGGAAATAAAATGGATGGATACGTTTATCTGCATGAGGAATGGTTAAAAGAAGAAAAAAAAAAGTTTTTGATATGCTGAGAGAAAGTTAGCTGAGGGTCGAAAGGGACACCCAGGTTTGTGACTGCAGAGGAGGGATTTATGGTCTGATTGTCAAAGATGAGCTGTGGTATGGATGAGGG
Organism: Gouania willdenowi; assembly: GCF_900634775.1. Classification (NCBI taxonomy): domain Eukaryota; kingdom Metazoa; phylum Chordata; class Actinopteri; order Blenniiformes; family Gobiesocidae; genus Gouania; species Gouania willdenowi. The sequence continues at coordinate 15,099,599 of NC_041046.1, read as the reverse complement.
GTGAGTCTTGTGAGATGTGTCAACAAGTATTGACTCAGTTTTGGTGCTGTTGAGTTGGAGGAAGTTTAACTGCACCCATGCCTTTATTTCCCCAAGGCATGCTGTGACTCGTGTCAGTGTTGCAGATGGACTTGGGGCAGTTTGGATATAGAGTTGCGTGTCATCAGCATAAGTGGTAGGATATCCCATTTTTGCTGATGACGTTACCGAGGGGGAGCATGTATGTTTGAATTGCCAAAGTACGTGACCCTAAAGTGTGCTCTCATCCGACGCCAACAGCTATGCTAACTGCAGTTTGGCATGACAAGATCGCTGCTTCCAACTGTGCATCTGAAACGTGTCCTTTTTGCTTTAGCTGGTGTTGGGCACAGAACCTCCTCTCGGACATTTTGGAGGATTTAGAGACTCTTAAGTGTTGCAGAGCTAAAAAAAAAACTCGGAATGTGTAACGCTGCGCTTCCGGGTCACGTACTTTGGCAAATCGGTAATGGAGAAAACAAATAAAGGTGTTCGTTTTCCATTTTTCGTTTTCTGTACCGATGCAAAAGAGCTTGAATTTGAAAAACAAGGCGTTTTCCGTTTTTGCATTTTGGTTTTGGAAACAAATATCAAATAATAATAATAAGTGTTTTTTACGTTTTTCGTGTTTTTGTTACATATTGAAAAACGAATGAACAAATGATATGAAATGTACTCTTTGTTAACTGGAAAAGCAAAAAACATGATTGACGCTGTAAACATGACGATAAGAAGGGGTTTTTGTAAATGCTCTGCAATTGCCAAACCTATCTAAGTGGGGTTTACTTCTGTGTGAAAAAATATTAAGGAAATATTAGTAATACATTTTTTGTCAGTTATTCATTTTTATTTAGGACTGTAAGTATTTGCTGTGCTGGGTTGACTTGGTAGTATAAGCCACTGTGACGGTAACTGAGGAATGCATTGTTTTGCAAGGTTCCAACATTTGCTCCCTCTTGTCATCTGGACAACAACAGAAAACCAAGTCACTGCAACTTTTCTCCCGAAAGGTCAGTCAATGTTCCCTAAAACTATTCATGTTCAGTTCTATGAGCATGAAATACAGCCAGGTGTTGTGTGGCCCTCAGGTGTACATGCTAATGGACAAACGTCTCAGAGAGCTCAGTGCTGCTCTGAACATCCAGGATGAGCTACAGTTAAAGATCTGGACATGCTTTGAGCATTCTCTGGTCAAATGCACGTTTCTGATGGTTGATCGTCACCTGGACCAGCTGCTCTTGTGTGCTATTTACAGCATGGCTAAGGTGGGCTACATGCTACAACACACACACTTATTTTTGCTAATCAAGTTATCGGAAGAAAAATTGATGAATCAAAGAGTGCAATGTAGTTGTTTTAGTTAACATTATCAAATTATAAAGAGAGCTTGTTAAAGGTTTTAAAGATAATTAATTTTATCCTGATGGGCTACTCCTTATTGACGTTATTTTTACAGATCACTGGAAATGAGATCCTCTTTAAACGCATCATGGATCGCTACAAGTCCCTGGAACATACGAGTAAAACTGTGAGATTACTTTGATTAATTTGTTTCAATTTTTTATTATTGTGATTTTTATTATTAAATAATAAATGATGTTTGTTCAGCTGATTGGTAAGTTGCAGGTAGAACATCTCCATATTTTTATAAGACAAGTGCAGTTATCCTAATATCTACTTCACAAAGAAAGAAAAGTCTCAAGACTGAATTCTAAGGAGCCAATCAATAAAAAGTTGTTTCCAGTTCAAGTTGTAAATAATAAAAGTTGGACAGAGCTGCTGTGACATCAGTTGGCTAGAATTTCATTTCCTTTTATATTGTTTTGATTTGTGGTGGGTTTCAGTGTTCATAAATTGACTATTTGTATCTTCAGGTCCTCAAGAATGTGCTCATTTCTGATGGAGCGATGGGGAGTTTTTTGGGTGCAAACGGTAAGAAAAACAACACAGAAGGACTTTTCCTGTTCTTCAATTCAACTTCATTTATATAGCGCAAATTACAACAATTGTCATCTCGAAGCCCTATCAAAATATAGAATTCTTAAGAAAAAAACAACAAATCAACATGAACATGCATCAGCTACAGTGGGGAGAAAAAAACTCCCTTTTAACAGGAATAAATCGGTTAGAACCAGGCTCAGAGGTGGAGAACGTCTGCTTCAACTGGTTGGGGTTAGTGGACAGAAAGAAGAGAACAGAATAGGATAGAGAGATAGAACATCAGAGTGTCCCAGATTAGTTGAGCCGTGAACCACAGTTTAGGAAATGTTAGCTCCAGCTTGAAAACACCTGAAACAGAAAAGAAAGAGAAGGGCAAGGAAAAAGCACAGACTGCAGAAAAACATGATACAGTATTTGCAGGTCTGCCTGCATGGAAAGGCCTGGTGCTAAACTATGTGTGAGTGGAATGAGAAGGAGTATGGTATTGCATGGTGTGTAAGCAGTGTGGTGGGTATACAACAAGGATCAGAAGTGGGGAATTAACTACAACCTGGCTTGATTGTGTCAGACTGGACATTACCCATAGAGGTTTTTGATTGTAATGTTGGTGTTCTACTATATAATCTGAGTTTTTAGTTCCTATTTTTTGTTCCTAGTGGTTAAGTCCACGCTGTTATACGATATACGATTATGTGAATAAGTAGGTTTTGAGTTTTGCCTTAAAGGTGGAGAGAGTAGCAGCCTCCCATACTAAGACTGGGAGGTGGTTTCAAAGGAGAGGAGCCTGGTAGCTGAATGCTCTGCCTCCTGTTCTACTTCTAGACACTTGGTACTTCCAGTAGACCAGAAAACTGAGATTGGAGTGTTCTGCTCAAACGATAGGGCATTAACAGGCCTCTAAGATATACAAGAGCTTGATCATGTAGATCTTTGTATGCTAACAGGAGGATTTTAAACTCTATTCTAGATTTTACAGGAAGCCAACGAAGGGAAGCCAACACTGTAGAAATATGCTCTCTTCTGTTAGTACCTGTTAGTATTCTAGCTGCAGCATTCTGAATTAACTGGAGACTTTTTAGTAAGTTACTAGGACATCCTGACAGTAGGGAGTTACAATAATCTAATCTCTATGTAACAAATATATGGATTCGTTTTTCAGCATAACTCTGTGCCAAGATATTTCTGATTATAGAGATATTACGGAGGTGGAAGAAGGCTGTGCTTGAGATTTGCTTAATATGAGAGTCAAAAGATAAGTCACTATCAAAGATAATGCCTAATTTTTTTACTGTGGTGCTGGGTGACAGAGTAATGTCATCCAGGGACACTATTTGCTCTGATAATTTCTTTCTGAGGTGCTTTGGACCAAATAAAATCTCTTCGGTTTTATCCTGGTTAAGAAGGAGAAAGATAGGGCTCATCCAGGATGTGATGTCTTTAAGACAGGCCTGGAGTTTTATTGACTGAAGAGTTTCATCTGATTTCATTGAGAGATAAAGCTGTGTGTCATCCACATAGAAATGGAAATGCATATTATGTTCTCTAAAAATTTTCCCTAGTGAAAGCAGTCCTAAAACTGAACCTTGTGGAACTCCATGATTTACTGTGGCGTGCACTGAGGAGAGATTATTAACACGAACAAAGTGGGCTCTGTCGGATAGGTAGGATTTAAACTAACCCAGCGCTATTTCTTAAATCGCAAAAACACTTTCCAGTCTCTCCAGTAATAAATTATCATTCACTGTATCAAACGCTGCAGTGAGATCTAAGAGCGCTAGAACTAAGACCAACCCTCTGTCTGAGGCTAAGAGGAGATCATTGGTTACTTTTACTAAGGCAGTCTCTGTGCTGTGATGGGCTGTAGGTAATCACATAGTTGACCTGCAATGATATTTTCAAGAATTTTGGAAATAAAGGGAAGTTTGGATATTGGCCTATAATTGGACAAATCACTTGGATCAATGGAGGCTTTTAAAGGAGAGGTTTGATTACAACTGTTTTAAAAGCCTGTGGCACATAACTGTTACTAGAGATGTATTAATCCAGTTCACCATATTAATGCTAATTAGTGGAAAAACATCTTTAACTCATTGAGTGCCATTCATGTCTATAGACGTTATTTGGTTTAGTAACGTGGAGTGCTATTCACGTCTAAAGACATGAATTGTGTTTTGGCTAGGGTTGCTAGGAGACAGTGTGACAAAGGTCTCCAGTGAATATCTAACTTGTACAATGATGTAGTGACCAAGTGACGCCATGTAGGTGGCAGCATCCCACCTTTGGATGAGAGCTCAGAGGAAGAGGAAAATAGTTTACGAGACAGAAAATGGTGCTACGGGAGTTGGGGTTGGGCACCGAAAAACGATTCCAAATAGGAACTGGTTCCTAACGTCCAGTTTGGAACGTTACGAAGATGTTTGCATTTCAATTCTTTTTTTCGATTCCATAAATGCCCGCACTAGCTTGTTCTCGCAGCTTACTCTGTTTGTTTATGCGGGGTGTGTATAATAATGTGTTCAGAACTTGACTGTAACGTGTGTGTGTGTGTGTGTGTGTGTGTGTGTGTGTGTGTCTGGCTACGGTTTCAGTTTGGACCATGGAGCAGAAGGGAGATAGGAACTAATCACTGGTAAAAAGCCCAGTAAAACTCCGGAAAACAATCACCAGGAATAAATAGTTGCTCCCTGGTAAAGATAGTAGCTCTAACAACTGGTAAAATGATAAACTTGGTGACAGCCTGTACACGCAGTACAAGGACGCATTTACTCCTCTTCCAGGTCAGCCGTCTGGTGAAGCCTGTTCCTTTTATCGCATTTACAGAGGTCTGTGTGTGTTTAATAAGTCCGTGTGTGTCCGTGTGAAAGTCCTCATATTTATGCTTCTGTATAGCCACTCTTTTCATTATATCCATGTCTTTTAAGTCTCTTATTACATAGTGTCGGCTGCAGTCCGGGCCGCCACCATCTTGGATTATGTCGTCACCCGTGTGTCATCGCCGCGAGTCGCGCAAGCTCAAAATTACCAAAATGTATCTTTCTCAACTAGAACTGGTATTAATTTGTCACATGATTGCTCCAGGTTTTGAGTTTGTTTTATTTTGTTTCACATCTACCTGGGCTGTAGCTCTTAGTTTTTAGACTGCTGCCAACTTGTTTGTAGTGTTATTTCAGCAAGTTTCACTTTTACAGTTACAATTGGGGATCTTTGTAAATCAATACCCTAGTTACAGTACAGCAACCAAATTTAACTGTATCAACTAAGTGAATTAATAAAAATGGCCTGTGTAAAGCCTTTTTCAAATAAAAAAATTCTCCTGTGAAATCTCACCTGTTTACCTGCACAACTCAAAGAATCGGAATCAAGAATTGTTTAGAACAGGAATCGAAATTGAGAATCGGAATCAGAATCTTTAAAATCCAAACGAGGCCCAACCCTAACGGGAGTTGATGCCGATGTTCCCACCAGCTCACAGCAGCGCACACACGATCAGAGCATTGTGGAACTAAGTGGACTATTGAGAGTGTCGCAATGGTGAGAGAAAATTATCAAAAAACGGGGCAAGCGGTGACACTCGGCATGTCCGGGAGGAGGAGTAAGTTGCGTGTGGGGAGAAAGACTGTGGGAGAGACTTGGAGGAATACCAAAATACAGTAAGCAAACCATTCAATTCTGACCCAGATAAGAAATAGAAATAATACTTTTGCCATCAAAAGCCTGGTCTCAGTGTTGTTTTTTTAGTTTTATAGTAGGAAACCAATGTTGAGATGTCCCTAAAGTAAAATTTGCTTTAAAGTCACTAATAGGTTTTTTCAGAAAAAGCCGTTTTTCTCAGATTTTTGTCACAAACTTGTGAAACTTGCCTCTATTCATCTGCTGATTACGGAAGAACGAAACAAGCGACAAACAAAATAATTTTTTCTGATGAAGAAGAGAGTCTAATCTTTTTGGTTTCAGAATTGCTGTGGCTTTTGGTGAGCCTGGCTACGGTGCAGTATAGAAATATAAAAAAAATAGAAAACTGCATAGAAAATGATTCGCATTCCCACAATAATCAATTTTTCGTAATACGTTTTCTTTATTCTTCCGACACTTTTTTGTTGTGCTACAACTCAGCCAATTCTCAACCGATCTACACCATTCAAATGTCTAAATGTTCCACTAAAGTATGACAACACTGCTAAGTAATTTGTAAAATGCCAACACTTGTACTTTTAATGTAATATTAGGTTTATGCTTTTAATGTACACTGCCATATCTCTGTTAATATTTAACTCAGAGACTCAAATTTAGCACTAAAATGTAGCCCACTCTCTAATCTACAATTCTAACTAACTTTTAGAGGTTGCACTCTGACAAAATAAATTTATATGAATTTTTTAATTAACACCGTTTTACATTAATTATGCAAATCTTAACCGATTTCCACCATTCAAAGAGCAAATTGTTCTGCTCCTCAGTGTCAATCATAACATCTTTTAATGTTATTCAAGATTTTGGGCTGTAGCTCAGTGTGATAAGAGCCTGCTTCTAAGTTCAAGCAAGCATCATGAGGACCCCCGTTCAAGTCCTGCTCTGAGCAATCTCTGTAACTCTAAATAATTCTTTGTTAAATCTTTAATTACTGAACAAAATGCTGTTAGTTATCTGTGGATTCGCATTCTCGGTTGCATTGTCGCAGCAATGCAAAGTTTCTAGTTATTTTTCTTTTCCTCTATTAAATACTGTGTTATCCATGGGGCCGGCTCTACATTGAGGCAGTGGGGGTAATGCCCCCAAACAAACCTCCTGAACCCTTAAATCTAACTTAAGAAAATAATGTACCTCAAAAAGACCATTCACAAGCAAGGTTTTCATCCAGTTTTTGAGAATATACTGTAGGGCTGAAAGCTGCTCCTGTGGACTGACTGCTGTTTTAGGTTTACTGTTGACATTGTGAATGTGCGGAGTTGCGTCTTATAACCCGTGGACAAAGTTTACACAACGTTACATTTTTCACACCTGGATCATCACTGGCCTTCTTATAAGTGATCATACGGCGATGCCGTAATAACCGTAGAGAGAGAATCTGAGGTAGAGCTTCTGGTGATGCAGTCTGCTGCTTCCTGCAGTATGCTTCTGTAATGGCTGGTGTTGCCAGATTTAGTTTTTTCCCCTATATAATAAACCCATTTGTAGCGTGTTTTAGCCAGCAATGCTCAATAGAAATTTGGCACTCTGCTGAACCAAGTTCAGAGCGTCATTAACAAACAGAATGGAAATAAAAACCTTCATCAGGCAGAAACACCATACATTCAGTTCATGTTCGCCCAAAATAAACAATCTTTCATAGAACGCGTTCAGGCAGAACACTAAGTCAAACAGTGCAGGTAGCAGGTAGTTTTCTAGCGTTTTTGCCGGCAACATATGAAAACGTGTGGCAGACGAACAATGCGATGTATAACTTCCTCCAAATACCCGAACAGTATCAGTGAGTCAGCACTTGTGTCCGTGTATGACGCCAAATTTGCAACATGCTATCAATCATGTTGCTGTTCTCACTGATCAACCAATAGGTGAACAGTTTATCCAGTGTGGACAGCCTCCTCATTTGAATAACATTTCATTGTGCGTGCTGAAGTGCATGCATAAATAAAGGAATAAATAAATGAATTCATGAATAAAAAACAGTTTAGCAGTTTTTCTAATAAAATACAATAAAAACACCAGCAGAGTATATATACATCTTTTCAAAATAGAAAGTAGTTATTACGGTTATTGGTTTGCATTAAATATGGTCAGCAGGAATCTTTTTGTATACGTAATACAGTTTGACAAGAAAATTGGGTGGAGAAACAATCGGTTTTTACATTTACAGTGTACATTAAAGCTGCACTATGTAGCTTTAGAGAGACTTGTATAGAAACAACCATGCTCACTCTCCCCTCTCTGCTTCGAAACCTATTGTCCCTTACCGGTATCCTGGTGAACGCACACAGCTGTGGAGCTCTCAGTGACTTTTTTTCTCAATAGACTAGTGACAAATGTAGGGACTTTATCTTCTGTTATTGGAGAGTTTTCTGGTGTTTTAGAGATTCTGACATGAATACACGTTTGCGCGGACGCAAAGTGGACCTCCATGAGTTTGTTCTGCCCGAGTATGTTTGGTTCAATAAACTGTTGCTTCTCCACGTCAGTCTTCCTTTTTCCGCTTGCTTTGCCATGTAACCGTTGTGCGCATTGTATTTAACTACAGAAGACGGGAACGTGCATCGACTTTAGTAGAGCAGCCAATAGTAACACCCCAAAACAGCTCATGGAGCATTCTGTTTGTAAAAAGCTGCCTCAAAGGTTTCGTCACGCTTCTGGATTTCAAAAGTTCTTTTACAGAGCCAAGAGATGGAGCAAAAATTCTGTTTCCTCTCAGAACATTTTGAATTATAAAATGCTCAAAGGTGATTATGGATTTTTGTCCAAATATAGCTATAAAAAATACTGCAGCCTTAGATGTCACTGAGAGATCAGGATGAGTGATATAACAGGTGGGTTAAAATGCTCTACAAATTGTTGTCTGTCATACAAACACTACAACATCCTCTTCTGTATCTATATGCTCCCCCTTGGTAATGTTATGAGAAAATACTCTGTTAACTTTCACTGCTATGCTGATGATACCCAACTGTATGTATCAATGAAGCCAGGTGAGACAAATCAGCTATCTAAACTTGAGGCCTGTCTAAAGGACATTAGGGCCTGGATGGACCAAAATTTTCTTCTTCTCAACTCAGACAAGACTGAGGTCATTGTACTGGGCCCACGACACCTTAGAGAAACCTATGCTAGCCTAACTGCCCTAGATGGCATTACTCTGACACGAAGCACAACTGTTAGAAACCTTGGGGTTCTATTTGATCAGGATTTATCCTTCAACTCTCTCATAAAACAAACTTCAAGAACTGCCTTCTTTCATCTCCGTAACATTGCTAAAATCAGATCTATCCTGTCTCAGAGCGACGCCGAAAAGCTAGTCCATGCTTTTGTTACCTCTCGACTGGATTATTGTAATTCTCTTTTAGCAGGCTGCCCGAGCAAGTCGCTTAAGACACTTCAGCTGGTTCAAAATGCTGCAGCACATGTACTGACTAAAACTAGGAGAAGAGATCACATTACTCCTGTATTAGCCTCTCAGCATTGGCTTCCCATAAAATATAGAATAGAATTCAAGATTCTTCTTCTCACTTATAAAGCCCTAAATGGACAGGCACCAGCCTATCTCAAGGAGCTTGTAGTGCCATACAATCCCCCCAGAACACTACGCTCTCAAAATGCTGGACTACTCGTTGTTCCATTTGTCTCTAAAAGTAGTATAGGAGGAAGAGCTTTCAGTTATCAGGCCCCACTTCTCTGGAACCATCTACCAACCACGGTTCGGGGGGCAGACACCCTCTCTACCTTTAAGGTTAGGCTCAAAACATTCCTCTTTGGTAAAGCTTTTAGTTAGGAACCAGCTCATAGCTCATAATTAAGATGCAATAGGCATAGACTGCCGGGGGGGGGGGGGGGGGTCTGGCATGCTCGGTTGGAGAGAGGTTGGAGAGGGCGTTAAGAGAGAGGTCATTTAGGCTAGAGAGGGACCGGAGAGGGTCCCATTCCTCTCTCAAACAGTCCCTCTACAGTTGTGTGCGAAAGTCAGGGCACCCCTTTAAAAACAGCATATTTTATATATTTAAAAAGTTATATTTATATTTACTGTCTCTCTGGTATATGGGAAAAAAGACAATATTGTCAGGAAACATTAATGCATAGTTACATTTTATTTTATAAATTGAACAAAATTACAAAAATGAAAAACATAATTTTGGCATGTGCAAAAGTCGGGGCACCCTACAGCATCAGTACCTTCAGTACTTAGTAACACCCCCTCTGGCAGATATCACAGCTTGTAAACGCTTCTTATAGCCAACAACAAGTCTCTGGATTCTATTATTTGGGATTTTTTCCCCATTCTTCCTTGCAAAAGGCTTCCAGTTCTGCAATATTCCTAGGACGTCTTGCATGCACAGCTCTTTTAAGATCTACCCACAGATTTTCGATAATGTTTAAGTCGGGAGACTGTGAAGGCCATTCCAAAACCTTCAGCATGCGTTTCTTGAAGTAGTCCATGGTGGATTTGGAGGTATGTTTAGGATCATTATCCTGTTGTAGAAGCCATCCTCTTTTCAGCTTTAGCTTTTTTACAGATGCTGTGATATTTGCCTCCAGAATTTGCTGGTATTTAATTGAATCCATTCTTCCCTCCACCCGAGCAATGTTTCCTGTCCCACTGGCTGCAACACAACCCCAAAGCATGATGGATCCACCCCCATATTTAACAGTTGGCAAGGTGTTCTTTTCATGAAATGCTGCTCCTTTTTTTCTCCAAACATACCTTTGCTTATTGTGGCCAAAGAGTTCTATTTTAACTTCATCAGTCCACAGCACTTGTTTCCAAAAGTCATCAGGCTTCTGTAGATGTTCTGTTGCATATTTTTGACGTTGTATTTTATGATGAGGTCGTAGATAAGGTTTTTTTTCTACAGACTCTTCCATGAAGGTCTTGTTTGTGCAAGTATCGGCGCACAGTGGAAGGGTGCACCACCACTCCTGAGTCTGCTAAATCTTCCTGGAGGTCTTTTGAAGTCAAATGTGGGTTTTGGTTTACCTTTCTGACCAGACTACGAGCTGTTCTCTCCGAGAGTTTCCTTGGTCTTCCAGATCTCTTCTTGACCTCCACAGTTCCCCTCACCTGCCATCTCTTAATTATGCCTCGCACTGTGGAAACTGCAAGCTGAAAACGCTTTGCTATCTTCTTGTAGCCCTCCCCGGCATTGTGGGCATCAATTACTTTCATTTTTTCTGTCTTACACAGCTTCTTAGAGGAACCCATGGTTGCTGAGTGTTTGTACAAGGTTTGTGGAGTCGCCGTATTTAAGAAACCCTCAAATTGACACCAGCTGGCACTCCCTAATGACAATTGTTGACACATGCTTCAGGACCAATGAGCTGGTAGAGGTCTGAGCTTGTAAAAAGAATCTGACGCTTTGAAACTCTCAGGGTGCCCCGACTTTTGCACATGCCAAAATTATGTTTTTCATTTTTGTAATTTTGTTCAATTTATAAAATAAAATGTAACTATGCATTAATGTTTCCTGACAATATTGTCTTTTTTTCACATATACCAGAGAGACAGTAAATATGAATATAACTTTTTAAATATATAAAATATGCTGTTTTTAAAGGGGTGCCATGACTTTCGCACACAACTGTATGTCTGCTTCTTCCCTTGTGTGTTTGCTCCTGTACTCCTTCTGGCTTTTGTCTTGCAGGTCCGTGGGATCCTTAGTGTGGAGTTACAGAGTCTCAGCGGCTCTGTCTCCACCCTTTCCTCTGCACACACCCAACACAGCATAACGTGGATGGCTGTTCATCATAGGAATGGGATCCACACAAGGTTCCTGCTGCTTAACAGAAGGTTTTCCTTGCCGCCATGATGAATTCATGTTGGGTGTGGGATACATATGTATGTGTATATACGTATATATGCATATGTGTGTATCCATAAAATGAAGAGTCCGTCCTTAAGACTGCTCTACTGTAAAGTGCCTTGAGATACCATTGGTTATGATTTGGCGCTATACAAATAAAGATTGATTGATTGATTGAACATGCTTTTAAAAAACATATATTATGCATATATATATTCCACAGTGAAGTCTGAATCTATATGAACCCTTTTCAGTGTTGTTACATATAGAAAAGGGAATAACAAATACTAACATTTTAATATGTAATGTAGTCCTAATAATAAATAAATAAATAAACCCACCATCACCAGAATAGAAGCGGCTCTGCTTATCCATAGTCAGTGGGAGGGACGTAAAGGGGCAGTATTGTGAAAAATTCACTCTATAATGGTTTTGCTACAGTGATATACATCCCTTTAGCCTCATTCAGAGGGCCAACGTTGAAAAAGTACTGTTTCCTCCCTCCCTTGATATTCCACATTTTGTAAAATGTCAGCTCTAAATGGGCGAGTTGGATTTTTCTCATGTCGTGACATCACATCGCAGAAACTCCTCCTCCTGACAATCCTGTCTCCTCCTACCCTATAAGAATGTAGGCTGCTCCCTCTCAAAGTACCTCACAGCTAAAACAAACATTACAGTTAATATCATAGTTAGTCTTTACGTTCAGTATATAGATAATCCAGTATATATAGATGACCGAAGAGCACTCACAATCAGTTCCATTTTTAGTTGCCGTTATACTGCCTCGTATCGTCCTTGACATGTTCTGTTGTGTGTGTGACCCAATGCGACGCAGTGGTCGGACAAAACATTGGACTACCGTCTCAAATGGACTATTTCTTTAGTTTGTCTAGAATTAATTTCTCCTGCCTATAACTGTTATTCAGAAGGCACCTGACAAACATATTCAAATCTTAACTAGAGTCTGTTTAATGCAGTTTAAAGGTTTATTTCCAGTTTAGATACAGGATGGTTGAGTTCTGGTCACAGCTGCGGCTCCCTCCTCACATGTAACAGGAAAAGAGGCCGAGTTTCACACAACTAACACTTAAATAGCGAAAAGGCAGGTGACAAGGCAGATGTTGATCCAGAGCTGTTATCTTTACAGTAATTGGTGGGCTGTTTCCAGTCCCTCTT